>NC_080755.1:63771818-63856818 GCF_020826845.1 Diceros bicornis minor
TGCAGGCTGAGAGAGGTGACCGGACATGAGCTTGGCTCAGAAGCCTGCACGTCCCCAGTGTGGCCACCTTTGTCGCTCGGCGAGGGCAGCTCACGGAGGATATGTTGCTGGCTCTACCTGCAGGGGCTGCCCTGGGAGAGACGCTGGGATCCCCGTGCGATTCAGATATCAGGGACAGTGACAAGTCTCACACGCCCCACCAGACCTGTCTAGCCACTTCACTTCCTCCTCTTGCCCCATCTATCAGAAACAGTTATTCAAAACAGCACTGCAGCAGCCTCCCAAATGGTGTAAATGCGGGTCTGTCTGCCTCTGCTCCTTCAGCAGGCGCCTGCCGCCCAACCCGGGGGACCTGCTTCATGGTGCCTCGGGGCCAGGAAGCCAGGTGGAGAAATGTCCAGGGGGATCCTTCCAGCCCACAACACAGAAGCTCGGTGTGGGGAAAGTGGGAGGAGATGGGGCCCGCAGGGTGGCAGGCCAGGCTTGGCAGGTGGAAGGGCTGATGCGGGCGTCTCAGTTACCTTTGAGAGTCCACAGTGATGACCAGTGTCCTGCCCTGAAGTGGCCCCTATGTAGCCTTCTCATCTTTGGGCTTTCAGATGGCTGTTTGGGAAACTCATGTGGGACTAGAAACTTCTCTGACTCATCCAAATGCAGTGGTTTGAGTATAATGTTGGTGAAAAAGCAGCTCCTTTGAACATTAAGGGCTGTTCCTCGTAAACAGGTGAGGGTCCTGCCCACGTCACCGTTGGGCCCTACTGCAGCAGCCGAGCAAAGGCTGTTAACCCTGGTGCACGTGGTCCTTCGGGCATCACAGAAGAGCAGCAAGAATTGTGGGAAGAGTGTTGCCCGGGGACATCAAGCCCCGGCTCCCTCCCGGCCCGTCTCTGAAACGCTCCCTGGTGCCCTGAGCTGGCCGTTTACTCAGGCTCATCCCTGCTAAGCCCTCCCCAGCGATGCTGTTCTGGGGCTGTGATGGGGACCCCAGAAGTAGGACTGTAATCTGTGGCCACTGAAACATTGTGATTCGGGACAAAGACATGGAACAATGGGCCAGAATCAGTATGTGCTCTGTAAAAAAAGCCTTAGGTTAGGGAGGACGCGCTCATCAATAAATGATTTGAGGACAGTTGGATATTCACTTGCAAAATATGAAGTTACATTCCTTTCTTACTCTCTACACAAAAATAAATCTAAACATAAAAATAAATCATAAAAATACTCAAAAACAAGGAGAATTATATGTATTGTTAGAGAGAAGTCCTTTCTTACCATAACATAAAATCGAGGAGTCAAGGAGGAAAAGACTGAGAAGTTTGACTACAGACATAGTTTAAATCTCTGTATAGGAAAAAGAACACTAGTACAACAGTTAAAAGATAAATGACCACTGGAAAAATATTTGCAACATGTGTTACAAAGAGTTAATTTTCACCCTACAGTCATGCACCGCATAATGACGTTTTGCTCAAGGCCAGACGGCGTGTACGACCGTGGTGCCATAAGGTTAGTACCATGTAGCCTAGGTGTCTAGAGGGCTGTACCATCTAGGGTTATGCAGGTACACTCTATGATGTTCGCACAACGATGAAATAGCCTAACGACACATTTCTCAGAACATATCCCTGTCACTAAGGGATGCAGGGCTGTATATAAAAAGCTTCTAACGTCAATAAGAAAAATACAAAGAACTCAATGGAAAAATGAAAAGAATACTAAAACTGGCCAGTGAACATGTGGAAGAATGTCATAACCTCATTTAATACTTTAAAAATACTGTCTCAAACATTGATGTTTTATATGTATATATATAACATATGTTACTATATTTATACACTATGTATATTACCATATGATATATACCATATAGAACTACTCAGCTAGGCAGAGATAAAAAAGGTGACGATATCCACTGGTTACAAAGACAAGAGAAATGGTTATGTTCATGGGCTGTTGGTGGGATATTTTTGTGGCTTGTTTTGGCACATAATTGAGTATTACCTGCTTACATATAAAGGATGCATGACTTCTTGTTTGTTTGTTAGTGGTAAAAAAAAGTTTTACATTTTTCTTATAAATGCTGCTTTTGTAATAACAAAAGTAGAAGAAATATTTTAAGTTCACTGGATGAAAAATAGGATTTTCTGTTTGGGTTTCCATAACCGTTTAGGTGGAAATCACTTTAAGAAAACTCAGTATGTGAAAACTAAACTTTACAGCTGCAGTTAAGCAGGGTCATTTATTTAGTGTACTGTAGGACCCGCAGTCCTGAAGTAGCACCTCCAAGATGTCTTGAAATCATTTGGTTTTGGATTACTGACACCTTTTAGTGCTAAAATATTAAAAGTTACTGCCCATGAAAATCAGTCAGATATAAAGATAAAACTTTGCTTAAATCTTCTTGCAAGTCAATCAGGGAATAATTATTTTACCAAAACTCAATTTATACCTGATTATCAAAAGCACATGGATATACATTTCTCATTCCTCTTAAGTGCATTGCAAAGTCACATCAACTTGCTCTCCATCATCAATTATGCCATGTGATGTAGAAAACTGTAACTAATTTTTGGTGATTTTTCCAAACACCCCTCCTTATGTCCTGAAGGGAAGGGTTTAGGGGAGCATGCTTCTCTTCTTTAGACACTCATGCATGCATGCATCCACTGATCATCCTTCCATCCTCCACCAGCCAGTGTTTATGAGTGTCATTGGTAGGCAAGGCTGGTGCTTGGCACTGCGGGAGAGAGAGAAGTGAACAGGATGAGTCCTGGGCTCAAAAGAGATTCCAGTCTCCTGAGATGTTACATTTGTAACTGACAATACAGTATGTGTTTCAGGCAGCGTGAGTGCTTTAGAACAGGGTCAAGTTTTTCTATAAAGGGCCAGATGATAATAAATATTTTGAGTTTTGCAGGCCAGATGGTCTCTGTCACAACTACTCAACGTCGCTGTTGTACCACAGAAGCAGCCATAGAAAATACGTAAACATCATAGTCAATGGTGAAAGCTGAAAGCTTTTCCTCTAAGGTCAGGAACAAGACAAGCATGCCCTCTCTCTCCACTTTTATTCAGTGTAGTACTGGAAGTCCCAGCCAGAGCAGTTAGGCAGGAAAAAGAACTAGCAGGCATCCAATCGGAAAGGAAGAAGTAAAATGGTCTGTTTGCAGATGACATGATCTAATAAAGAGAAAACTCTAAAGACCACAAAAAAACGGTCAGAATTGCTAAATGAATTCAGTAAAGTTGCAGGATACAAAATCAACATAGAAAAATCAGTGGCTATCTATCTGAAAAGGAAATGAAGAAAACAATCTCATTTACAATAACATCCAAAAGAACACAATAGGAAAAATTTAACCAAGGAGGTGAAAGCCCTGTACACTGATTTGCCATCTCAGTCTGTGACATGGAATCAAGTTGGGGGAGCTCCTTGGCCAGCCTGACTGATTCATCCAGCCTCTGCCCCATTGTTGTCCTGATCACTGATGCTTGGTACGTGTTCTCTTGCTTGGACTCAGTGTCTGAGCTGATGGACAAAAAGTGGAGGAGTACTCAGTCAGTCGGTGCATCAAGATTTCAAAGATCATTAACAAAAGGTTACGTCATGTCGCTGCCTCAGTGAACAAAGCGTGGAACAAGATTCCTCTTCCGTGTCTGTCCTTGGTAATCCCACTTGTTTCTACCTGAGTGTCTTCTTTGTATTTCTGGGTATCAGCTTCCTCATGTCTAAATAGAAGATATTGTCTAGCTCAGCGATTTTCAAACACTTTTTTCATAACCACAGCATGCTTTATTCAAGTAAAATATTGTTTGTTGTATTAATTTTCTAGAGCTGCCATAACAAAGTACCCCGGATTGGGTGGCTTAAACAACAGAAATGTATTGTCTCCCAGTTCTGGAGGGGGGATGTCCGAGATCCAGGTGTCGGCAGGGTTGGTTCCTCCTGAGGCTGTGAGGGAGAATTGGGGTCATGCCTCTCCTCTAGCTTCTGGTGGTTTGCCAGCAATTCTCAGGGTTCTTTGGCTGCAGAAGCATCACCCTGATCCCTGCATTCTCCCTGTGTGTGTCTGTGTCCAAATGTCTCTGTCTATAAGGGCACTGGGTATATTGGATTATTGGATTAGAGACCACCCTGATGACCTCATCTTAATGAATTATGTCTGTAAAGACCTTATTTCTACATAAGGTCTCATTCTGAGGTACTGAGGGTTAGGACTTCAACATATGAAGGGGGGTGGGGCACAATTCAACACATAACATTTAGAAAAACATAACATTTGCTTTGAAACACAGATAAAAAAGTGGCTTCAATTGTAATGGGTAGAATACCAAGAACCCAATCCCCTTCTCTTTTCCCTCAATCCCAGTTGAAGATCTTAAGGCATCTCTTCGGAGCATAGTTCAAAACTTACCAGAGTTCAAAACTTCACCGTGTGTGGTGGAGAATTAACCTTACCCAAAAAGAGGTTCAATCTTTGCCCTCATCCCCTGGGAGGTGATCTCTAGGAGGAGTGTCTTTGTTTGCCTGGGGCCTTGGACTGCACGGGACAGTCTAACACTGTGATTATGTTGGGCGCTTCAGGCCACATGGTATCTGCTTGACCTCCAGAGCAGCTGGAGGCTAAAGGTTAGCCGCATGGGCACTGAACCATTCTGTGAGATGGAACCCCATAAAAACTCCCGACACTGGGGCTCGGGTGAGCTCCCCTGCTTGGCAATACTCCATGAGGAGAGCAGCACTGTCCTGAATCCACAGGGAAAGGACAGCTGGAAGTCGGTGCCTGGCCTCTCCTGGACTGCGCCCCATGCCTCTCCTTCCTGGCTGATTTCACTCTGTGCCCTGTTGCTATGATAAACCACAACTGAGTATAACAGCTTTCAGTGAGTTCTGCACGTCCGTCTAACAAATTGTCAGACTTAAGCGAGGTCTTGGAAACCCCCAAATGCTGCATTTGATGGTGGTCAGAAGTAATGGTGGTCTCTTGTAGACTGCTCCCTAACTTCATAAGGCTAGTTAACCTTTTTCTCTTTTAATGGAGAATGTTCTTTTTTTTTTTTTTTAATAATTTTATTTATTTATTTATTTTTCCCCCAAAGCCCCAGTAGATAGTTGTATGTCATAGTTGCACATCCTTCTAGTTGCTGTATGTGGGACGCAGTGTCAGCATGGCGGGAGAACCAGCGCGTCAGTGCGCACCTGGGATCCGAACTCGGGCCGCCAGCAGCGGAATGCGCACACTTAACCACTAAGCCACGGGGCCGGCCCTAATGGAGAATTTTCAAACCTGTAAAGTAGACACGACAGTGTAAAGAATCCTCACCCCACTCCTCGCCCTCCCCAACCCATATTATTTATTTTGAAGCAAATCCCAAACATTTTATTTCCCGATAAATGTTCTTTTACTTCTCACACGCCTTAATTTTTTTTATTCTCCACGTCTCTTTTCGCTCGTCTCCTCTGCCCTCTGGAGCTGCCTGTTTTTCCCTCTTTCTTCACCAGGTGTTCATCCCGTTACGTCCCCACACGCTTATAACTCTCATCCCACCATTCTTTCTTGCCTTTCTTCTCTTCTTCCAAATTAGACATGGTCAGAATGTGGAGGCGAATATAAATTTTATTTACCAAAATTTCATTGTTTTCTGTTGTTAATTTTAAAATTAGAAGAGTTTGGAAAGGAAAAAAAACTAAATTAAATTATCTCCCAATTTTATTGTTGTATTTCTTTTCTTTTCTCCCCCCTCCAGTTTTATATTGAGGTATAATGACAAAATCGTAAGATGTTTAAAGTGTACAACGAGACGGTTTGCTGTACGTATACATTGTGAAAGGATTCCCCCCACTGAGTTAATTAACACATCGTCGCCTCACGTATTTACCTTTTTGTGTGTGTGAGATCATTTAAGTTCTACTCTCTTAGCAAATTTCTATTATGCAATACAGTATTATCAACTATAGCCACCATGTTATACACTAGATCCTTGGACTTTGTTCATCTCATAACTGAAAGTCTGTACCCTTTTAGCAACCTCTCCCCATACCCCCACCCCCAGCCCCTGGCAACCACTTTTCAGATCTTTATTCTTTTTATCTCCACCCTCCCCCACCCCAGTCCTTAATCAATAGCATCTCATCAAAAAGAAAAGTCCCTCTGCCCCTATCTTAAACCCCAGTGGGTCGAGGGTCGTATTCAGAGGTGGATTTTTGCTGTGGGGACTCCATAAGAGTGAACTTACAGTGTTCAGAGAAGGTAAGCCCTGTGACTGGAGTCTCTGAATGGCGCTGCCAGTGAGTTGGGTATGTCATGGGAAACGCTTCAAGTTTGCCCTGGATTCCTAGCTTTATAAGGGTGGGTAGGATTGCCAACTCTTTCAAAAAATGGAATTGAATATGAGCAACCTAGAAAAGAGATGGTCCTATGAACAGGGTAAGGTTCCATAGGGACCAGTCAAGGTCAAAGAAAAGCAAATTTTGCAAATATTTATAATGAAAGCAAGACTGTTTACCCTCTATTGAGTGTCAGGATTAGTGCTTTATAAACATCATCACATTTGTTCTTTCAACCGTCCTCTGTGGTCAGTCATTACGAGACAGAGGTAATCAATGAGCCTGAGAAGGTCAGATCAGAAGTCTGGGTTCATCACATGACTCGGATGTGGCTCCCTCGACCAGTGCCGGTGTTGAACAGCTGACATGGTTCCTGCTGGGAATAACTGGATGGTCTGTCCTTCACCCCAGGAATCAGGTCAGTTCTCAGTACAGGAGACGCCCTCTGGCGTCCCCCACTTTTGAAGGTGGAGGCCTTGGTGCACTGAGAGAACCAGGGGGAGAGTGATGAAAGGGTTCTTACAAACCAGGACTAAGTGAGGTGACTGCTAGGTTGCACTTAGCCTGGAGAGGACCTGGCCAGGGGGCCATGCGTGAGCCCCGTGTCTCCCAAAAGAAAGTCAGAGAAGATTAAAGGCAATGGTCCTACTCTTGTACAATCTGACATTTGTTCTGCAAGGGCTGCTCCTAGCCTCTTCCCTGTTCAAAGATGAGCAAACCTGAGGCCGGGACCAGGAGGGGCTGGCTGCTCCCCAGCTGCCCGCCCCCAGCCCTGTGGCCCAGGGCACCTGGAGAGAGAAGGCGCTGAGACGCGGCCAGGGAAGGCGGCTCCATCCCAGGAGGGGCAGGTGGCCACTCCTTTGTCCAGGACACTCGCTTTGGAGCGGCCGTGACTCGGAGGGGCCATCTGGGGACAGACCCTGCCCGGAGAACGCCTGCAGCCCTGCCCTCGCGGCAGCTCCCAGGCAGGCCGTGTCTTCCTCGCTGCTGCCCCGGGCTTCCAGGGGTTTCTGTTGTGTGTGGTGAAGAGACGACCATAAAAAGCCTGCTCTGGTGGGGTCATTTGAGCTGGCCACCTGGGAGTCACAAAGGCTCAGGGAGGCCGCCGCCAGCCAGGACTGAGCGTAAATCATCCCGGGTCAGCGGGGAGGCCGGACCGCTTCCAGGTTCCCCGGGGCCTGCTGGACCTCCCATCCCACCCCTCCCCGGCCCCGCAGGCCGCCACGAAGATGCCCCTAGCGGAATCTTCAGCCCACAGGGCGGGAAGCACCCCTCTTGGCCCGCAGAAGCCAGAAGCCTGGCGGCCAAGCCAAGTCTGGGGGTGACAGTGGGCTGGAGGGTCCGGAGTTGGGCACTGGCATCCAGCCCTCCCTGCACAGGTGCACTCGCTGCGCCCTCGGGGAACGGGGCGGGGGGGGGGCGGTTTAGCAGAGGCCCTCTCAGCGCTGGGGTCAGGGCCTGTCTCTGGGTGAGGAGTGAGGGGAGAGGGGGCTGAAACCTCCATCAGACCAATGGCTCAGGCCAAAGGCGAATCCAGAGGCACCACCCTAGAGCCCCCAGAGCTCCGCACACAGAGCTCATCTCCTCCCACCAGGATCTCCACGCACACAGCTCCATCTCCTCCCACCAGGGTCTCCACACACAGAGCTCCATCTCCTCCTCCCACCAGGGTCTCCATACAAAAAGCTCCATCTCCTCCCACCAGGTTGTCCATACACACATCTCCATCTCCTCCCCACCAGGATCTCCACACACAGAGCTCATCTCCTCCATCATCCAGGGTCTCCACACACAGAGCTCCGTCTCCTCCCACCAGGATCTCCACACACAGAGCTCATCTCCTCCATCATCCAGGGTCTCCACACACAGAGCTCATCTCCTCCCCACCGGGATCTCCACACACAGAGCTCATCTCCTCCATCATCCAGGGTCTCCATACAAAGAGCTCCATCTCCTCCTACCAGGTTGTCCATACACACAGCTCCATCTCCTCCCCACCAGGATCTCCACACATAGAGCTCCATCTCCTCCCACCAGGGTCTCCACACACAGAGCTCCATCTCCTCCCACCAGGGTCTCCACACACAGAGCTCTATCTCCTCCCACCAGGGTCTCCACACACAGAGCTCCATCTCCTCCCACCAGGGTCTCCACACATAGAGCTCCGTCTCCTCCCTCCCTGAGTCTCCACCCACAGAGCTCATCTCCTCCCCACCAGGGTCTCCATACACAGAGCTCCATCTCCTCCTTCATCCAGGGTCTCCACACACAGAGCTTATCTCCTCCCCACCAGGGTCTCCACACACAGAGCTTCATCTCCTCCCCCCGCACCCAGGGTCTCCACACAGAGTCCCATCTCCTCCTTCATCCAGGATCTCCACATACAGAGCTCATCTCCTCCCCCCTCCACCCAGGGTCTCCACACAAAGCTCAATCTCCCCATCTCCAGGGTTTTCACACATAGACCTCCATCTGCCCCCACTCCCAGGGTCTCCACACAAAGAGCCCCATCTCCTCTTCCCTCTGGGGGGGACACTGTGTCTTCTCTTATGGAGATGCCAGTGATGAAAACAAGCCAAAGGATCATGCTCTCTTCCCTCCCACTGCTGTGTCTTTGCAGAGAAAAGGACAATGTTTGCAAAATAGAAACACGTATAGGGGCTGCATGTATTGTTTTTTATTGGCTTACTAAAATTGATATCTGAGATGCTACACGAAGAAAGAAGGATGCAATTAGGTAATGATGTCTAATTATTTCAGATTTTGCAATGAACAGTTTGCCTTCATCAATGGATGTACAACCAACAATGTGGACTCTTTGGGGGCTGTAATGGGCAGATAGATGCCCTGCCATTATTTTCCAGGTGCTTTCCAAGAAATGACTGTCCAGAGATCGGAGGGCTGAATAGGCTCCTGCTTTGCCGACAGGGTGTCTACATTTGCACTCAAGCAAATCCAGAGCTGTGTCTGGGCATCTCTCTCCTCTACCTCCTGCACTATTGCAGCGAATGCTGCCAAGTCCAGAACACAGGGCTCCGTCCCCAGTCATGACAACCAGGTCAGGGAGATGGCCGCACTCTGGTCAGCGGCCCTGTGCAGCAGGAAGAACTTCCAAGGCGTGGGTGAGTTCTCACGCGATTACTTAATGACTGAGTTCTTCTGGACAGGTGGGTAATACCTGCCTTGTAGAGCAATAGAAGTCCACAGAAGACAGGGCCTGGGCAGCCCCTGGCCTGTGCTTAGAAGCAATGTTTGATTTTTAATTAGAATCTGCTCAGGCAGGCTGGATGTGAGGGGTGTGAAGATAAATTCTTCACTGGAGTCATCTCTTATTTTTAATGTTTGTGTTCTGTGCCTGGCACAGAGTAGGCGCTCAATAAACTTCACTGGATGGGTGAAGATACCTCTCCTGCCCTTGAGGGCTCACTGTTGACTGGAATCTGAACTATTACATCACCTGGGCATTTGGATGTGTGTGAGTGGGGGGTGTGTAGGTTTGTGTGTGTGAGTGTGAATCATGTGTGTGAGTATGAGTTGTATATGTGAGGGTAAATTGTGAGTGTGTGGTTTTGTGAATGTGAATTGTGTGTAGATGTGAATCATGTATGAGTGTGAATCGTGTGTGAGTGGAATTGTATGGGTGTGAATATTGTGTGAATGAGTAGTTTTGTGAGTGTGAATTGTGTGTGTGAATTGTGTGGGTGTGAATCATGTGTGAGTGAATTGTATGGGTGTGAATTGTATGGGTGTGAATCTTGTGTGAATGAGTAGTTTTGTGAGTGTGAATTGTGAGTGTGAATTGTGTGGATATGAATTGTGTGTGAGTGAGTGGTTTGTGAGTGTGAATTGTGTGTGACTTGCTCACGCCCAGATGAGGTTCAGTGATGGACGTGGATCAAGCAAACTGTTGTATGGAATATTTAAAGTAAAAGAGTTTCACAGTTCACCCTCCATTTCAATGAGATTTGTCCACCTGGTGAACACAGTGGACCCCACCCTGGGTGGACGGCTATCTTTTGTCTCCCCAGCTCCATCTGGAGATGAGTTGCCTCAGATGCCCCTGGCTCCCCCGAGATGGGGTGGACCCCAGCTTTCCCTGGCAGTGCTACAGAGCCCCAGGACCTGCCTGCATAAGCCATCCAGCCGTGGGGGTCTGGGGACAGAGGGGGCCTGTGGGTGCTGGCCTCAAGCCACACACGTTAGGCCACATGCCAGCCTGAGCAGGGAGCCAGCGTGCCACTGGAGCTGAGCATGTCTGTGCCTCCCAGAGCCTGCCAGCTGTCGCTCCCTCCTTAGGCCCTGTGGCCACATGGCCTGCAGGTCCCTGCACCAGGGGACAGGTTGGTGGTGACTAACAGGGCCTGTTTGCTGGTACAAAGCAGTCAGTCTTCGACCTTTGTCAAGGGGAAGGGGCCCATCCCCCAGTGTCTTTCCTTCACGTTCAGAGCGTGCACTCCTTATCTAGAATAACACTCAGTTCCTTGAGAGCAAATGGTAGGACTTTCAGGTGAAAGCCAGAGCCGTGTAGAACCAAGAGCTTTAGACACAGTGGAGGCAAAACATCGCAGGTCTATTGACCCCAGAGGGGAGTGTCGCCAGCCTTCCAGCAGCCCCTCTCGACTCTGGGAAGAACCGTGGTACATGGACCCTGAGCCCCAGTTGGAGGGAGAACAAAACTCTAGACTCTTCCTTGGAGTGCACTTGACCCTCAGGGTTATCACAGGATGTCATTGCCCAGCTTGGAGCTGTAAAAAATGGCACGTGTCCACATGAAGTCATCATGTGGGAATCCCATTCAGACTCTTTGGGGAAAACCAGCTGTGGTGGGGCCATGGAACAGGAGAGCGCTCTGTGTGACGTCACAGGCCTGGGAGGAGAGGAGAGGAGGGCTGCCAGGCTGTTCTGCCTCGGAAATGTGTATTTCAGTTAAATGGAAACCTTAGATGGAGGTGCTTGGGTAATCTCCGAAATGAAAAGCTGGCATTCCAGAAGGAGATGCAGCCCTGCTGTTCCCTGAGTGTTGTCTGCGCTTTAATAACCTCTTGTGACCCTTCCCTCCACCTGCAGAAAACTGGAGGCCCCGCCTGTTTTTCCACAGTGCCATGGATGCCATGAAGCGAGGCTGTGCTCGCCACTACCTGGTGGTTATCATAACCCCACGGAGAATGCCTGAGCACGGAAAAAGATACGTTCTCCATTTGACAGGACTACTGTATTTGCACAAAAATACAGTTTTCTGGCCAAAGGAAAATAAGAAATGACATGCTGAATGAAGTTAATCATTTAAAGTCCTTTAATGGAAACATTTCTTGGGGGGTCCAACTGCAGTCCTTTCCTGTGGAGACACGAGGCTGGCTCTGATGGAGCACACAACAAGCAAACATTTAATCAAGTCAGATGGAAGGGTCGGTTGTAGGAGAACCATGGAATATTTCCGTTCTCTGGAGGCTGGGGAGCCTGTGCCTTTAGGACAGGAGTCAGCCCTGGGCCTGGGGTGGGAGAAGTCCTTCGTGTCCAGCAGTCCCAGCCCCGATGCTGGGCAAGCCCTGAGAGCACTGAGGAGGGGCAGCTGGGGCTGGGGCACCAGTGCCCCCGGGGGAGAGAGAAAGAAGGAAGGAGGGAGGGGACCCCACCGAGGTTGCCATCGAATACAGCACGGTGAGGAAAAGCCACTGTTCCGGGAAAAGCCCTAGTGTTGGCAGTGAAGCATTTCCATGGGAATGGACAGAAGAGCAAGTGGACACGTGGTGGGTGGCAGGGGGCGAGGCGCCAGGGGCAGATGCCCGTTTGCTGGCACCTTCCCTCTTACATGGGGGGGGGTCCTTTGTTGTGGGGCAAAGGCATTTTCCCGGAGCAGCGGCTCAGGCAGCCCCTGCCCCACACTGGGGTGGAAGACCTCACAGACCTCCATCCAGGCTCATGTTCTCGGGGCGAGGGAGGCCTTGAGGGCCACAGAGGCGCTTCCAGGGCCCTGCCAACGCCCTCACCACCGCCGCTGCCTGCTTCAGCTGGGCTTCAGTCTGGGTGGAGGGGGACAGAGTTGGGGGGATCGAGGTGGGCAGGAGGGAGGCTCCAAACCTGGAACTTTAGTCCCAGGGCTAAGGCGAGTCTGGTAAACGTAGGCCTAGAACCAGTTTCTAACCTAGCAAGTGCCCCACGCGGCAGAAAGAGGCGTTCCTCCACTGGCACCCCCACGTCTTCTGTGGGGTTAATGTGCTAGAGGAGATGCTCAGAGATTCTGGGTCATCCCTGTGTGTGAGAAAGGAAGATGCCAAAGAGGGCCTGCAAGTGTTAGGTTCTGCTCCTGGTCCTGGACGCACAACAGGCCCAACAGTGAGCTCCACGTGTGTGTGCCACGCATGCTCCATGCATGTGTGCATGTGTGTGTATACATGCATATGTGTTTGTGTATGTGTGTGCGTGTGTATGTGCGCCCTCCACAAACATGCACTGGGACACTTGGCCTCGTCTTTCTCAAGAAGAACTTGGAATTACTTTTGATGGGCATGATGCTCTTGGTGCTGGCACCTCGGACTTGGGGAGCACATGCCAGCTCCTGGTGCACACCCAGCCAGCAGGGAGGCCTGCTCCCTGCTCAGAGTCTTCTCGGCTCCCCTGGCTCCCCTGAGCTCCTTCTCCAGATCCTGGAAGGACCCACCCTGAGAAAGCCACTGTGGTGTGGACCTCGGGTGCTTTGCCCACATGGCTGCCAGATCCCCTTGGATCCCACCTGCTCGGCCTCAGGGGATCAGCTTTCCTTTGCCATCAAACTACTAACCTGCAATCCAGAGAGAACAACCAGGAGAAAAACCACTGGAACGGTGCATGATGGATTTCAGATCATTACGTTTTTGTTGTATTTTCGAATGAGCATTAAAATTCATCTCTGGGAGATGTTGAACAGCAAATGAACAAAGCCTGTAACAGCCCTCATCCTTCTCCTTAATATGTGCACCAGAGGGTGCTGTGCTGCGGGCCTGAGTGGGAACAGTAACCATTTCAAAATACATTTAGGTTTCATTTTAAAAAAAGGCAAATATGCCTTACTGTAGATTTCTGCTTCCCTCTAGAAGAAAAAACATGATACTGTTTTAGGCTGCAGCACTGAAAAAAAAAAAACATGTGAAATATGTGATGTGGTGTTTTTACCAACTGTCTAAATAAAGGTTTAGTGAGTCACTATGGAAAACAGAAAATCTTTCTTTATTTTAAGAGCTGCAGTTTAAGAGGTTTTTTTTTTTTTCAAATGCAAAACTTCCCTTAGGTTTGTAACTTAAACATTGCCCATCTGCTAGATCCTCCCTGGCCTGAATTTACAGCAAATCTGAGATTTCCTTTTTCAAAAAATGCACTTTAAAAATGTGCCAGTTGGGCCGGCAGCAGCTACATGGATGGAGGGATGCGTGCTCTTATCTGTCCTCAGAGGGAGGCCTTTGTGTTCCCCCTAAACATTTGAAGTAGGACCCCCATCCCGTGGCTGAACACCGAAGGGGGCAGGAGAGGAAGGTGCATCCTGATTGGGGCCTGAACCTGTTTCCTAACGTCATATAGGAAGAGTCAGGAGACCACATCACCTCAGAGTGTACCGCCTGGTGACCTGATGTCCATGGATGGGGTCTGGAGAGAAATGACAGTCCCCAAGCACGCCCTGTGAGTGCTGCTCATTACCTCCAGCTGCAAACGTTCCCCAGCCCAGAAGCAGGCCCTCGCATATCTGTTTCCTTATTTTCAAAGACAGTCCTTCTCCTTCCTTGCTCACCCAGACTTTTTGCTCCAAAGGTTTCAGTTGAAATGTCACTGGTTATTATGCCATTTGAAGTTGCACCTCAATTTAAAATTTTTTTTTTTTTAACGAAGTAGAAACAATTGTCCTGACTTCAAAAATTAGGTCCAAGTGTGAGCTTCAAAGGCCCAAGTCGTTTTCACAGCTCCCAACTTATCTTCCTGTCTCGGGGTCCCATTATTAACGAACTCATTCACTTTCGTAAACACAACCACGCAAGTGTTCCCAGCCACATCTATAAAACTATTTAATGCACTTTCCGAAACAAGGCATCTTACAGCCATAGTAATTGCAGTTTTACTAGACCTTTTGATGAGAAGCAGCCACTTATGAAGTTTTGATATGGTGAGCTGATTAGATGAGGTAAACATAAAGGCACGATTTATGGGGCGGTATACCCACGTGCGCACCACCGCGCGCCAGCATTGCAGCTTGGCGCGGCCGAGATGTGAAATCCTGCTAGGTGCGCAGCTTTATGCCACTTACAGGTTGCAAGTAGTAAAGAGGAAAATGCTGGATTTTACAGGAAAATAATATTCGTAAATCTCCCGCAGTGAGTTACGGTATAACTCAGAGCTGTCTTTGTTTTTCTGCTGTGATGAAGTCAATTCTGTTTCCAGTGTGGAAACGACATAAACACAAAGCCCGAAGTAGAAACCACTCCCCTTGCACTTGCCAAGTGTTTACAGTGATTTATAGCTGGACCCCAGAACGGCTTCTGAGGCAGCACTGTGTCCCTTGCTGTTCCTGGGGCTTTTATTTTACCTTCTGGAGGGTCAGCGGCTGAAGGCCACGAGGGGACCTTCTTGGATGCCCCTGCCCCCATCCTGGGGTGCCGTTGTCCTCTTGACACAGATTCTCCTGAGAGAAATGGCCCCAAAGGAGCCCGCCCTGCTCTGGGCTGGCCACAGGAATATCGCCGGACCCCGTCTTCATTTCTATGTTGTGGGGAGGTGGTGTGTTTTCAAACAGAGAGGGGAGGCACATTTTCATATTTTAGACATCTTGCGATTATCTAAATGATATTGAGATGCTAATTTTTTTTAAATGTTTATTGCCCCTAGAAGGGTTCGTTTTTTGCAAAAGAGTCCTGCTGTTTAGTGGAAGACCCTAACACTGCCACTTAGCAGTGGTCTGGCCTCGCAGGTCGCCCTGTCTCTCGGAGGGTCAGCTGCTTCGCCCGTAGGCGGGGCCTCCAGGAGGCACACACTCAGTGACACAGTGCTGGGCCTGGGTCTCCTGGGGGGATGGGTGCCCCATGGACCTGTCAGGTGCCTGTTTCCCCTCACCGTGTACCCGTAATCCTAGACTCCTATTTCCTTCTGGACATTCCCTTGACGAGCTGGAGGGGTGGCCGGTCACTCCCAAGTCCCCAGTGCCTGGTCGGAATGTGGTCCCACTCACGGCCTGAAATACCCTGCTGTTGAGTGTGTGGCTGACACACTCCTGCCTGGTTTGTTTATTCCAAACCTTATTCTCTCACTTGATGGCTTTGGCTTGGAAAAGTCCGGGGCAGCTCTGCCTCAACTGCCCAGAGGCTCAGGGACAAAGCACTTGTCTTAGGACTCTCCACATAACGCTGCCTGCAGCTCGGCAACTTGCAAGTAGGTGATTTTTTTTTTTCTTGCTGAGGAAGATCTACCCTGAGCTAACATCTGCTGCCAATCTTCCTCTTTCTGTATGTGAGCCCCTGCCACAGCATGGCCACTGACAGACAAATGGTGTAGGTCCACGCCTGGGAACTGAACCCGGGCCACTGAAGCAGAGTGTGCTGAACTTAACCACTAGGCCACTGGGGCTGGCCCTACAAGTCGGTTTTGATAACAGCTTGTGGGGAGCAGATCATCTTCTTTTCCCTCAATTTGGGGCTAAATACTGTCCAAGAATTCTTCGTGCAGGGCCCCAAGAATGATGGGGCTTTCCTTCTGGAACTCCTTGTCAGTGTGTAGCTGTGATCAGGTTCTCTGGGGCCTCCACAGAGGGCACAGTGAGTGCAGGGGCGCCCAGGGGGAGCTGTGTCCCTAGGCCAGGGTGGGACATGCAGAAGGGAGGCCAGGCATGCTTTGGAGGCTTGCAGGTGAGAGCAACAATGACCACCTGAAAGAAGCAGTTCCCTGGCCCCTGGCCACTCTGCTCAGATGGCGGAGGAGGCCTGGTGCTCACAGGGGCTGGGGTCGCACCGCGGGGCGGGGGGCGTGCTGTCCCGGCACCAGGATCAGCCACCTGTGCTGGCGAGGTCAGAGCTCAGACCCTCAGACCACGCACAGGCAAAGGGAGCTCAATGCACTCGAGTCCACGTGCGCTTCCGGAACGTCAGCCCAGCTCTCGAGAGGACAGGCACGGCGTCACGGTGGGGGTGCGTGTTTCTCAGCGGGTCGGGGGTAAGCGGGCTCTGCTGTGCTCCTCCTGCTTGAGGGGACGTTTCCGGGTGAGGAATGCACAGGCTGTGCTGCTCCTTCCTCCTGAGGAGTCGGGGCTCTGACCCAAGGCCAGGAGAGGAAGGGCC
Organism: Diceros bicornis minor; assembly: GCF_020826845.1. Lineage (NCBI taxonomy): Eukaryota > Metazoa > Chordata > Mammalia > Perissodactyla > Rhinocerotidae > Diceros > Diceros bicornis. Next base: position 63,788,436 of record NC_080755.1, read on the forward strand.
CAGCCTGCGGAGAGTGCGGGCGCCCAGGGTCCTGTCGGGGGTCCCGTTTCCTGGGGGCGTGTGCTCTGACGTTGTGTGCCTCCTGTGTGCGTGGTGTGTTTGTGTGTATGGATGCATGTGTATATGTCAGTGCGTGTGAGTACATATATGTGATTGTGTGTGAGTGTGTGAATGGTGTATGTGTGGTTTGTGTGTGAGGGTGTGTATATGTGTGTGTATATATGTGTGAGTGTGAGGGTGTGTATGTGTGTGAATGTATATATGTGATTTTGTGTGTGAGTGTGTGAATGGTGTATGTGTGGTTTGTGTGTGTGGGGGGTATGTGTGTGGTGTGTGAGTGGACGTACATACACACATATGAAAGTGTGCCACACACCAAACTTCATGGTCACTCAGCATGTCAATTGTCTGCTTTAATGAAGAACACAAGTCAGAACAAGGGCCCCAGACTTTACGCCCTATCTCCTTTTCCTCAGGAGAAATGTTGTTTTCTTTCTTTCTGAGGCCAGGCATTCAGCTACTGCCTGGCATAGAAGCCTCAAATCCTCAACCCTAGTCTGGAAAAACAGGAATAATATAGGACTCACAGTCTTGTAGTTCATCCATCCACCTTTTCCCCCAAAGCTATCTTTTGTTCATGCATTTTTTTACTTATTGCAGTGCGTTCTTGACTCTGACCTCCAGAGTCCACACCCGGCACACAGGCCTGTGTCCGTCTGGAGGCTGCTCCTGGGGTGCTGAGCCCTGACGGCCCCACAGCCAACTCCAGCCACTGACAGTTCTCGGGACATTCGCCTCCCCCTACCCTGCCGGCACACATGCTGAGGAATGGGCATCTTCTGAGGGTGGATCCCATCCCATCTTCTGGGAGAGGGTCCGGCTCCTTCCCTCATCCCCTGCTCAGCCCCAGGGCGAGCCCAGGAAGAGCCCAGCTCTGGCTCATGCTGCCCCTTGCATGAGGTGTGCGTTTGGCAGGACCATTTTCCTATCAACTGCCAAACACATTTCAACAGGCCCCAACCCCACCAATTCTAACAGGATGCCCCTGACCAGCAAGATCGGGCATCCTGGGCGAATGGACGGAAGAGGAACTGGTGAGGGGAATTTCAGGAGCAAACTCGGCGTTACCCATCAGAAGTCAGGCTAAAGAGAGTGGTTGCCGAGCAGCAGTGCTCAGGGGCACAGGGCGCAGAGAAGCTTCTGTGAAGTGGACTGTCATGGGCTGGTCAGGGCAAACCCAGCGGGCCTTTCCCCTTGAGAATACAACAAGGAGGACCTGGTGAGAGGTGCTCAGGAAAGTATCTGTGCTGATTAATTTCACGTGTCAACTTGGCCAGGCCATGGTGCCCGATTTTTGGTCAAACACCAGTCTAGGTGTTGCTGTGAACGTATTTTTTGAATGTGATTGACATCTCAATCAGGAGACTTTGGTACAGCAGATTGCCCTCCCTAACATGGGTTGGTCCTCCCCCGGTCAGTTGAAGGCCTTCAGAGCAGAGACAGGGTTCAAGAAGAAGGAATTCTGCTCAGACTCAAGACTTCACATCAACTCTTCCCTGGGTCTCCAGCCTGCTGGCCTGCCCTGCAGATTTCTGACTTGCCAGCCTCCACTATCGCGTGAACCCAATCCGTAAAACAGTTCTCTCTCTCTCTCTCTCTGGAGAACCCTAACTAATACAGCATCCAAAACCAGAAAACTTCTATCTGGTTTGCAATTGTTTACTTCAAAAGGGACCCAATAGATTTGCTTGGCATTTGGGGGAGGGACAGGGAACCTTTGAATTTTAAACCTTACCTTTCGAGTTTCCCTCTGGTTTGGACTTTTTGTAGTTAGGTCGCTAAACCACTTAATACCAGTGATTACCCTAGAAATGACGCTTGAGCTGTTAAGGAAAGAAACAATTTTAAAAAGCTAATTCACACACACACACAGACACACATGCACACACTGGGCACACAGCTGCATTTAGATTGAAGAAATATTTTCTGATAGAAGTCAAGCTTGATAAAAGGAATGCACAGTGCCATGTGTGAAAGTACGGTATTAATAATTAAGCCATGCGATCATTACCTCAGGATATTATTTCTTAAATATCTCTTGCAAAGGCAATATGATTACATATGAATGATATCAATTTTCTACCAACAAAAAAATCTGCAGAAATAGGAATTGAATTACACTGTCCAATTTGCTGTAAAGTTCACTGTATGTGAAGAAATTAATCAAAGCTACCACCACCCATTTTTATGGGAACATAAAATGATGTGAACTTCCATTTTTAATAAAGATGCATAGCACTTTTATGAAGACTGACTAATAACACCATAATGAACTGAAAAGCTACTGATATATTAAGAATGAAAATTTTGAGGAGTGTATTTACTGAGACTTTTTCATGTAAGGCAGTATTTCTCTGAAGTCTCTATTTGAATCATCGTACAACAGAGGCGAAATTTCAAGGGAGAGCACAGCATGAGCACCAGGCAAATTTATCCTCAGGATGTGGTTAGCCTCAGGATGTGGAAGTGCTCCAGGAGCACGAGTCTGGAGAATGGTGTTCGGGCTCCGGGGACCCGGATGCGAGGTGTCCAGGCACGGGAGTGAGGAGAGGGGATACACGAGCGAGCTGTGGACATTCTTGTTTATCCTTCCCCTTCACCCTTCAGAGCATCAACAGTCCACCATGAATTTCTCAGGGAGCAGTTTCCAGAAGACTAGTGGATGGAACGTTTATGTTTAGCTTCTCAATGTGGCGCCCTTGATGCTGCTCATCTCTACCCAGCTCCAGGTAGGATAGCCTCATCTCATCTCAGTCCCCACGCCCAGAACCCTAGATGGGACGTAGACACATTAACTGTAAAACAAATGCTTTTGACTGCTTTTCAAACATGTATTTCTTCTTCTTCTTCTTCTTTTTTTTTTTTTTGAGGAAGATTGGCCCTGAGCTAACATCTGCCAATCTTCCTCTTTTTGCTGAGGAAGACTGGCCCTGGGCCAACATCCATGCCCATCTTCCTCCACTCTACGTGGGACACCACCACAGCATGGCTTGACAAGCGGTGCGTCAGTGCACACCTGGGATCCTAACTGGTGAACCCCAGGCCTCCGCAGCAGAGCACATGCACTTAACCACTTGCACCACCGGGCCGGCCCCTCAAACATCTATTTCTTTGTTGTGGTTTGTGCCTACCATGGCATTGACTAACTTTGGGCAGATGGAAACAACTCGCATCATTCTGCAGTTAATTTGGAGGTCTGCAGGAATCAGAATATCCAGAAAGCCGGCCTCTCAGCGTGTCCAAGGTCAACTTCGGGAAGCGTGCCTTAAACCAACATAGCCACCCTGGACTCAGAACTCAAGGCGTCGCCTCACTATCCCATCCAAAGTCGTGCAAATCTCCATTTTTCAGTGTTTTTTTTAAAACATTTTTTCAGAATAAAAAATTAATACATGCATACTATAAAAATTTGGAAATACAGAAAAATATGAAGGGCCGGCCCCATGGCTTAGCGGTTAAGTGCGCGCGCTCTGCTGCTGGCGGCCTGGGTTCGGATCCCGGGCGCGCACCGATGCACTGCTTCTCCGGCCATGCTGAGGCCGCGTTCCACATACAGCGACCATAAGGATGCACAACTATGACATACAACTATCTACTGGGGCTTTGGGGGAAAAATTAATTAATTAATTAATTAATTAACAAAAAAAAGAAATTGTTTAAAAAAAAAAGAAAAATATGAAGAAGAAAATAACAATCCTCCAAAATTCCCCCTCCCAGAGATGATGTCTATTGATACTCTTGTGTATTTTCTTTCATTCACACACACACACTCACACGTGCACGTCTATATATGTACAGACACATATATGTGGTTGTTATCAAACACTCTCACATTGTCTTAAATTAATTTTTAAATTTAATTTTGAATGGTTAACTCATATTCGTGGTTCAAAAACCTGGAAGTGACTGTTTTTTGCGCCAACATTTTGTTGTGAGCATTTTTCTAGGCCATTAACATTTTCATAAACGTGTATTCTCATGGCTCCAAAACGTAGCAAATATGGGTGCCCGTAATTTCTGGAGCCGCCCCTCTGTGGATGGGTATTTGCATTGTTTCCGGTTCTTCATGTCTGTAACTGCTTAGGCCATGAACACCCCTCTCAGGTTGGGCAACATAATAGTCGTTCGGGACAACAGCAAGTGGATCCCACCCCGGGAGGCAGCCCTCCATGCAGTCGGGAGACACACCTGTTCCCAGCTGCCGGCTCCTGCCTCTGCTGCCAGCCCTAAGTGCTTCATGGAATGGCGGTCTCCTCGGGTTTGACGGCCCTGGGAATTCAGCGTCTCCCCGATTCCCATGTCATTGTGCCATTAACCCCCACTCCATGGTTTTGGAGCAGAAGAGTGAGTGCTGCCAAACTGGGGGGCAGGTCATTCCCCTCCACCAGGCGCATCTGCACCTGAACAGCTTCGAGGCGATTGAAACCAGACCATTTGAAATTGGGAGACCTTGCGATGATGTGCTCCTACCCTGGTTCATAGATGAGGAGAGTGAGACCCAGAGAAGCTAAGAAATGTGCCCAGAATTGCACAGCTGGTTAGCAGCAGCAGCAGGACCTAGACCAGGTCTTCTGACTTGTACTCCTGTCTTTTTTTTTTTTTTTTTGGGAGGAAGATCAGCCCTGAGCTAACATGTCATAGTTGCACATCCTTCTAGTTGCTGCATGTGGGATGTGGCCTCAGCATGGCCAGAGAAGCCGTGCGTCGGTGTGCACCCGGGATCTGAACCTGGGCCACCAGTAGTGGAGCGCGAGCACTTAACTGCTAAGCCACGGGGTCGGCCCTGTACCCCTGTCTTTTTCCACGGTCTTCCCTACCTACTTGCATCCTTTATGTGCTCTCAACTCAGTACAACTCGGCTTCCTCGGAAGGCTGCTGTCTTCCCAGTCCAGAACTTCTTTTGGATCCATGCTGTCTTCCTCTTTCCTTGTCCCTCTCCTGCCATTTCTTTCTCCCATCTCTGGACACTTGGCTTCCCTTCCCTCACTTCCTAAGCACGTGTGCACTCTCTATCTCTCTGTTTCTGTCTCTGTCTCTCAGTCTATCTCTCTTCTCATCCTCTCTCTCTTTGTCTCTGTCTCTGTTTGTCTGTCTGTCTATCTATGTATCTCTGCCTCTCTCTCTGTCTATCTCTCTGTGAGTCTCTCTTTCCATCTCTCTCTCTGTCTCAGTCTGTCTCTCTCTCACCCACACATTCTTGTGTAGGCGATTCCCTCCACCTGGAGGATTTCTCCTGCTCAGCCCCAAGCCTCAGGCACATGATAAACTCCTCATTCTTCACCTTCAAATGTCTCCCGCTCTGGGAATCTTTCCTAACCTTTCCACACAGAGGTGAATGCTGTGTCCTTGGCGCCCATGGTGCACATGGGCCCTCTGTCTCCTGCACCAGGCTGTGGGACCCCACGGGAACATGGCTTGGCGCTGTCTGTCCCTGGGCTTAGCACGGAGTCTGGTACACAACCGGCATCCAGCGCATGCTGGGTGAACAATGGCTTAAATGAAGACATTCTCCGTGGGAGACAGAGGTTTCTCCAGGTCAAGTCACGAGCAGCCACGTGAACGAAGCTGTTAGCACACTGAGCACAGGTGCACCTCCAGGTTCTCCACTCTGCCTGGTGGAGTGCTCTGGTCTGGGCTCAGACACTTGGGCTTCAGTGTGGGTCCTTGTTAGCTAGGAGACCTTGAGCAAGTGCCTCCACCTCTGACTCGCAGCCTGCCTGTCTGTAAACTGGGAGTAATGTCCCCCGTGGAGCAGTGGGCGGATAGAATCTCGAATAAGTACCTGCACAAAATAGAGCCCAATGCACTGTACTCGTTATTACTACCCCGTTTGTTTCCGCCAGTGGTCATTTGTCCACACGCCCTGAGGACACCAGGCCACTCCTTGTGCCTGGGCCCCACCTTGAGCCTCCCACCAGGTGCTTCGGCCATTCCCTTCCCCACAGCCCACCCTGAGCATCCTCCCTGGGCACAAGTCTCCCTGGGTGGGGGCTCAGGGCAGCCACCACGGGGCTCACCTGCGGCAGCTCTCATGGTAACCACCATCCATGTGGGTTCACATGGGCTCGTGTCTCGTCTCCTTGCCTGGATCCCACGCCTGGGAGGACACAGGATCTGCTTCCGCCTGAGCCCATGGGACCCCTCCTGGCACCGAGAAGGGCCTTGCCCACACTTGTTGTTGGAGTAATGACCTCATGTACAAATGGATGAGCAGTTAGCTGGGTGGATGAATGACTTACTCCAAGTAGGTAGAGGTGGGGCCCAAGGAGAAAACTGCTCGACAAGTGTCATCTACACTCACGGCTCATTTCCTTACGGGACTGAAGGAGGGAAGAAGAGGTGGAGGGTTCCCAGGAGGAGGTGACAGCCCAAGTGGTGATGGTGCTCACCTCTTGCAGAGATGTACACATTTTTACTTTCCACATTTCTACAATTGTTGGAATTTCCCACAAGCATGCATTACTTCCATGGTAGTAATTTTCAAAATAAAAACTTTCTTTAAAATGACAAAGTGAACAGCAAGCTTTAGATGACTCATCAACAATGGCCTTTTTTAAAAAAAGAAATATCTTGAATTCTAGACCCATGCACCCACAAGTCACTCAATTTCTTCCCAAATGGGAGAAAATGGTCAAAAGCTAACGGCTGTGCTGTAAACGGAAGAACCCCGCACGATTTAAATTCATGATTTATTCCTTTAAAGACAGTGTGGGATCTATCACTGGCGTGATAAGCCGCAGCGTGTCCTCTATCTGCATATAGCCATGTAGCGCAGCAATATCTGGCAGTGAATATGGAAAAAAAAAATCAATTTTTCCTAGTTTCAAGCATATCTCCTGAGTCTGAGATATGTCTGGCTTGTTTTTCAAATATTGCTGCGGTGATTCCAGCTCCCCTCCTGGGAGGTCGGCGGCCGGCGAGCGGTGACCTGGTGGTGTGTAGATGCTGATTCTGTCTCTGCGGTGCAGCTCTTCTCAAAAAGGCAGCCGCCCCCCTCGGAGGCGTGGGGCTGGGCCTGGGGGAGTGTGGTGATAATTACCATTGATTACTACCGCAACAGTCCCATTTTTCCTAAAAACACCTCCTCACCAACAGATGATTTTGCTAGTTGCTCTTCTGTTCCTTCTGGAGGGCTGAACGCGGGCTCCCCATCTCAGGATGTGCCTGAGGGGTGTAGGCGCTCCCGCAGGGAGATGGCTGTTGCTTCTCATGGTCGTTTTGGCTGAATCAACAGCACAGCTTTAGGGTTTTTTTCCAACTTTCCCTTTGCTAAACAATTTTTTGCGAAGCCTTATGTTCATTGGAGAAATGAGCAAATTTTGTTCACTGATAATGGGGTGAAGAAACCCAAAGCCCCTTCCCTTGCTCACCTGCCTGCTTTTCCAAGTGCCAAGGTCGCCCTCCAGGGTGCTTGAAGGATGGAGCCTCCAGGGGAGAAGCGCAGAGTATAGGAAAAGGATTGGATTCATCCCTCTACTTTCCCCATGGAGCAGGCTTACATCTTGTGTGACTTTTTTATTTGCTTTTTTAGCAAGACAAGGGTTTACTGTCCAGTCCTAGCAGTGACCAAGAAATTGAGATGCGACGTGCTTCTGCAAGAGGCTCTATCACGGAAGGGCCTGCAGTGCAGTGACCAGTGATGCGTCGTGGAGAAGCATCTACGCTCTCTGGGTCTCAGCTTCCGGTGAATGGCGCTTTTGGAGCCTGGAGTGGAGCCATGATGGCTGGGATGCTGCTGGACATTTAGCTCCGGCCTCAGCCATCCTGGCATGTAGGCAGGGCCAGCAGCCCATGGCAGGGATAGACTTGAGGGCTGTATCAAAGCCTCCTTTCTCAGGATATTCTCAGTGTCTGAATTCCCTCGTTAGGGATTAACGCACTGATCTTCTGCACGCAGAGTGAAGGAGGACACATTAAGCCTTCTCTATCGGGAACGTTTCAGCGTAAACAGGTTAAATGAGTGAACGTCATCAACCACCTGGAAGAGGGGCCTTCCCCACTCTCCCTGTCCCAATTCCCCTGCACCTCCACCCGGCAGGCTAAATTTGTCCTTCCGGAAGCCACCGTGTGACTCCCCCTCTGAGATCGGTGTTCGTCCTTATGCTCTCAGCACCCTGTGTGCCTCTTGCTGTCACAGCCCAGGTCACTCTGTGATTGTCTGCTCACGGTGCAGGCTTCCTCAACAGGCTGGGCTCCTGGAGGGCACACCTGGGCCTCACGCCCTCATTCATTCATCCACTCACTTACATAGGCATTCCTAAGCAGTCACCATCTGTCTTGTCTGCCAGACTAGCATAGTGCCTGGTGAACACTCAGCCAAATTTGTTGAGTTAATGAGTGAGAGGAAGAGAATTGTAGAATTTCAGAATCACCAGAGGCCTTACAAAGGATCTAATCCAAATCCAACCCAACATTGGCAACTTAAAGAAGAGTGAGCAGAGACCCAGAGAAATCGAGTGACTGAGTCACGTAACATAAAACCTCTACACGGCTGTGTGTTCATGGACACCAGCCCATGGGTGTTCATATAAACACAGAAAGAACAGCTAGAAGGACATAAAGCCATTCTTAACAGGGATTGCCTCTGGGGGTAGGATCCATGGTATCAGGGATCTCCATTGGGTGTGAGGTAGAACACACATTTTTTTTTTATTTAAAATACTTAAATATGCTACTGTTTAGAAGAGACAAGTATGACATTATTTTTACTTTAATGCATTAAAAAATTTTAAATAGACTTTATATTTTATGGCAGCTTTAACAGCAAAATTGAGCAGAAAGTACAGAGATTTCCTATATACCCCCTGCCCCACACACCCCACAACCTCCCCACTATCAAAATACCCCACCAGATGGGACATTTGTTACAACTGATGAACCTACTTGATGCATCATTATCACCCAAAATCTATGGTTTACATTACTGTTCACGCTTGGTGTTGTGCATTCTACGGGTTTGGACAAAGGTATAACAACATATGTCCACAATTGTAGTATCGTACAGAGTAGTTTCACTGCCCTAGAAGTCCTCTCTGCTCCACCTGTTCATCCTCCCCACAACCAACCCCTGACACCACTGATCCTTTTACTGTCTCCACAGTTTTGCCTTTTCCAGAATGTCATACAGTTGGAATCATACAGTATGTAGACTTTTCACATTGGCTTCTTTCACTTAGTAATATGCATTTAAGGTTCCTCTATGCCCTTTCAAAGCTTGATGACTCATTCCTTTTTAGTACTAAATAATATTCCATTGTCTGGATGTACCACAGATTATCCATTCACTTACTGAAGAGCATCTTGATTGCTTCTAAGTTCTGGCAATTATGAAAAAGCTACTATAAACACTCGTGTCAGGCTTCTGTGTGGACCTAAGTCTTCAGCTCCTTTGGGTAAATACCAAGGAGCACAATTGCTGGATCATATGGTAAGAGCATGTTTAGTTTTGTTAAGAAACCACCAAGCTGTCTTCCGAAGTGGCTGTACTATTTTGCATTCTCACCAGCAATAAAGATTTCCTGTTGCTTGACATCCTCACCAGCATTTGGTGTTGTCCAAATGTCCAGCGTTCTGGATTTGGGCCTTTCTAACAGTGTTTTAATGCCTTTTTGAAGTATAAGCCAAGCTGACGTTTCAGAGTAAGCACACATATAATCAGTGTCAGATCAAGGAATGATACATGACCAGTGTGCCCCTCACCCTTCCAGGTGAGTATCAGCTCTTGGAAAGGTAACCACGATCCACCTTAAATGCTGTCAATTTGTTTTGCCTATTTGGACTTTTAATAAAAATGGAATCATGGAGAATATTCTCTCTTGTACTCTTTTGTCATTCCTGTACTCTTCTTTCACTCGATTCTATGGTTATGGATTCATCCATTTTCTTGAGTGTGGTTTGTTTATTGTCATTGCATCATAGTGTTTTACAGATGGAACGTACTGGAATTTATTTATCTATTTTACTGTTGATGGACATTTGCATTGTTTCCAGTTTTCGGCTGTTACAAATAAAGCTACAACAAACGTTTTTGCACATATCTTTTGCTAAACATATGTACACATTTTGTGTCACAGAATATGCATATCCTTGGCCTTGGCACTGAATACTGTCCAACAGTTTTCCAGAGTGACTGCACCTATTTAGTCTCTCACCAGTGGAGTATGGAAGTTCCAGTTGCTCCAGATCCTCTCCAATACTTGGTTTTGTGATACTTTTTCATTTTAGGCATTTAGGTGGATATACTGTGGTTTTTATTTTAATTTCTTTGGTGACTGACAAGATTGATATTTTTCATATCTTCTTTTGGTCATTTGGATATCCACTTTTGTAAAGGGCTTAAGTTTTTTTAAACCTATTTTTCTATTGGATTGATTTCTCTTATTGATTTGTAGGAGTTCTTTATGTATTACAAACATGAATCTTTTACCGGTTTTATGTATTTTACGTATCTTCTCCCATTCAGTGGCTTGCCTTTTCACTCTCTTAATGGTGCCTTTTGATTAACAGAAATTCTTAGTTTTAAAGTAGTTGAATTTATCAATAATTCCTTTATTGTCTGTGTTTTTTATGTCATGTTTAACAAATACCTGCTTGCCCAAGATATTCTCCACTATTTCCTTCCAAAAGTTGTGTATTGCATTTCACATTTAAATCTATGTATTGCATCTGGAAATGATTTTTAGGCCTGATATGAGGTGGAGGTTAAAATTCATTTCTTTCACATATGGATATTTAATTGACCCAGCTCCATGTATTGAAAAGAACACCCTTCTCCACTTCAGCGAAGTTATATATCGAATGATTTTATACGTGTGGGTCTGTTCTGAACTTAGTTTTCTGTTTCATTGGTCTTTTTGTCTATTCTTGTATCATTTCCATACTGTCTTAATTACTTGATATCTGAAATTACAAGTTCTCTACCTTTGTTTTTCTCCTTCAAGATTGACTTTATTCATACCATCCCATTTACAATTGCAACAAAAAGAATAAAATACCTAGGAATAAACTTAACCAAAGAGGTGAAAGATCGGTACACCGAAAACTATAAAACATTTCTGAAAGAAATTGAAGAAGACACAAAGAAATGGAAAGATATTCCGTGCTCTTGGATTGGAAGAATTAACATAGTTAAGATGTCCATACTTCCTAAAGCCATTTATAGATTCAATGCAATCCCTATCAAAGTTCCAACAACATTTTTCACAGAAATAGAACAAAGAATCCTAAAATTTATATGGAACAACAAAAGACCCAGAATAGCTAAAGGAATCCTGAGAAAAAAGAACAAAGCTGGAGGTATCACACTCCCTGATTTCAAAATATACTACAAAGCTATAGTAACCAAAACAGCATGGTACTGGCACAAAAACAGACACACAGATCAATGGAATAGAATCGAAAGCCCAGAAATAAACCCACACATCTATGAACAGCTAATCTTTGACAAAGGAGCCAAGAACATACGATGGGGAAAAGAAAGTCTCTTCAACAAATGGTGTTGGGAAAACTGGATAGCCACATGCAAAAAAATGAAAGTAGACCCTTACCTTACACCATACATAAAATTAACTCCAAATGGATTAAAGACTTGAATGTAAGACCTGAAACTGTGAAACTTCTAGAAGAAAACATAGGCAGTACGCTCTTCGACATCAGTCTTAGCAACATCTTTTCAAACACCATGTCTGACCGGTCAAGAGAAACAATAGAAAAAATAAACAAATGGGACGACATCAAACTAAAAAGCTTCTGCACAGCAAAGGAAACCATCAATAAAACGAAAAGACAACCTAACAATTGGGAGAAGATATTTGCAAACCATACATCTGATAAGGGCTTAATCTCCAAAATATATAAAGAACTCATGCATCTCAACAACAAAAAATCTACCAACCCAATTAAAAAATGGGCATAAGACCTGAACAGACAGTTCTCCAAAGAAGGTATACAGATGGCCAACAGACACATGAAAAGATGTTCAAAATCACTAACTATCAGGGAAATGCAAATCAAAACGACAATGAGATATCACCTCATGCCTGTCAGAATGGCTATAATTAAAAAGACAGGAAACAACATGTGTTGGAGAGGATGTGGAGAGAAGGGAACTCTCATACACTGCTGGTGGGAGTGCAAACTGGTGCAGCCACTATGGAAAACAGTATGGAGATTCCTCAAAAAATCAAGGATAGAACTACCATATGATCCAGCTATTCCACTGTTGGGTATTTATCCAAAGAACTTGAAAACAGCAATTTGTAAAGGTACATGCACCCCTGTGTTCATTGCAGCGTTATTCACAATAGCCAAAACTTGGAAGCAACCTAAGTGCCCATCAAGGGATGAATGGATAAAGAAGATGTGCTATATATACACAATGGAATACTACTCAGCCATAAGAAACGATGAAATCCAGCCATTTGTGACAACATGGATGGACATTGAGGGTATAATGCAAAGTGAAATAAGTCAGAGGGAGAAGCTCAAATACCGTATGATTTCCTTCATTAAGTAGTAGATAACAACAACAATAAACAAACACATAGAGACAGAGATTGGATTGGTGGTTACCAGAGGGAAAGGGGGGAGGGAGGAGGGTGAAAGGGATAATTCGGTACATGTGTGTGGTGATGGGTTGTAATTAGTATTTTGGTGGTGAACATGAAGTAATCTATGCAGAAATAGAAGTATAAGGATGTACACCTGAAATTTTTACAATGTTATAAACCAATGTTACTGCAATAAACAAAAAATTAAAAATAAATAAATAAAATAAAAGCATCAAAAAAAAAAAGATTGACTTTATTCATACTCCTTTGTATTTTCATATACATATACAATTATCTTGCCAGAATCTATTGAATCTACAGCTCAATTTGAGAAGAAGTCTTAAATTTCTCTTCATATTGTTGTGTTGTTTTCAGTTTAGTGTTCTTGTACACCTCTTATTAGATTTATTCCTGGATATTTGATGTTTTGTTATATACAGTATCTTGAAAAAGTTTTATTTTTTATTTTTTGTTGCATATATATATATGTAATATATATACACACATATATAATGTATATAATTGACTTTTATGTATTTATCTTGTATCCAGTAACCTTGTACATTCTGTTTATATTCTAAGAGTTTATCTGTAGATTCTTTTACATTTTCTACGTATATATTCTACATATACATTTTCCACATATGCAGTCAGGTTTTGAGTAATGAGTAATGAGTAACGACGGTTTTATATCTTTATTTCCAATCCTTATACATCATATTTTTTCTTGTGTTATTGCCTTGGATAGACCTCTAATCAAATGTTGAGTAGAAGTGGTGGTTTTCAGCAATCTTGTCTCATTTCTAGTCTCTGAGAGAAAGATTCCAATATTGGACCATGAAGTATAATTTTTCTGGTAGAAGTTTTATAGATATTCTATATCAGATTAAGAATGTTATATTCCTTGTTTGCTAAGAATTTTTATTGTGACTGGGTGTAGAATTTTATTGAATGCCTTTTCAGTTTCATTTTTATTAAAATAATTATTTATTTTCCCTTTATTCTATTAATGTGGTAAAATACATTGGTTTATTTATTTATTTATTTATTTTAGGAAGATCAGCCCTGAGCTAACATCCCTGCTAATCCTCCTCTTTTTGCTGAGGAAGACCAGCTCTGAGCTAACATCTATTGCCAATCCTCCTCCTTTTTTTTCCCCAAAGCCCCAGTAGATAGTTGTATGTCATAGCTGCACATCCTTCTAGTTGCTGTATGTGGGACGCAGCCTCAGCATGGCTGGAGAAGCGGTGCGTCGGTGCACGCCTGGGATCTGAACCCGGGCCGCCAGTAGTGGAGCACGCGCACTTAAGCGCTAAGCCATGGGGCCAGCCCGTACATTGGTTTATTTTAATGTAAAATTATCTTTACATCCCTGGAATAAACTCAACTTGAATGTGATATTATTTTAATATACTATGAGATTTGCTTTGCTAATTTTTTAAAAATATTTTTGCATTTATGTTCATGAGCGAGATTAGCTCTTAAATTTTCTTTTTTATAATGTCATTATCTGGTTTTGTTATCAAAATTATTCTGTCTTTATAAAATTAGTTGGGCAATATTTCTCCCCACATACACTTTTTGGATAACATCTTTTTGTCTTAGTATTTGTTCTCTAAATGCTTATAAATTTTGATGCTGTCTGGGCCTGGAAATTTCTTAATGTGAAGATTTGAAATTACAGATTCAATTTTTAAAATCAATATAAGACCATTCAAATTTTTATTTCTTCTTATATAAGTTTGAGTATACTTCTTTCTAGGAATTTGTCCATTTCATCTAAAATTTCAAATTATTTGGCATAAGTGTATTTATAATACTCTCTTTTATCTTTTAATGTCTATAGAATCAGAATCTATAGCAATATCTCCTTTTTCATTACTGATATTGATAATTTGTGCCTTCTTTCTTTATATTTTGATCAGTCTTGCCACAAACTTATCAATTTTAGTCTTTTCAAATAAGTATTTAGTTATTATATGTAACTATATAATTTTATACTTTATTATATATTTTATATATATTTAATTATATATAACTATACAATGTTATATATAACTATACCTAATAAGTAATTATTTTCTCCCTTCTACTTTAGTTGGGTTTATTAATTGCTCTTTTTCTAACTTTTTGAGATGAACATTTGTATCATAGATTTTTCAGCCTTCTTCTTTGTTTTTTTTTCTTTTTTGTGAGGACGATCGGCCCTGAGCTAACATCTGCAATCCTCCTGTTTTTTTCTTTTTTTTTTTTGCTAAGGAAGACTGGCCCTGGGCTAACATCCATGCCCATCTTCCTCCACTTTATATGGGATGCCGCCACAGCATGGCTTGCCAAGCGGTGTGTCAGTGCACACCCGGGATCCGAGGCAGCGAACCCCAGGCTGCTGCAGCGGAGCAGGCACACTTAACCGCTTGTGCCACTGTGCCGGCCCCAAGCCGCCTTCTTTTTTCATATATGCACTTAAGGCTATAAATTTTCCTCTAAGCACATGTTTAGCTGCTTAGAAATCCACACATTTTGATATGTCACATTTTTATTATAGTTCAGTTCAAAAATTTTTCAAATTTCCAAATATTTTTATTATTCCATTTTTCTTCTTTATAACTTGTTAGTTATACACTCTTTTACTATCCTTTTAATAATTACCCTGGAGATTGTAATCTTTGAATAATATAAATTAGTACTTTTGCCACTTGTCAGGCAATGCTAGAGACTTTGAACCTTTTAAATTTATTTTCCCATTCCTGACTTTCGTGTTCCTGAGAATAAGGCCAATAAGGTCGTGCATTTAAGACCACATCTGGCATTATTATTTTTGCTTTGTTCATTAAATATTTAGATATATGTATATCAAATATGTGTATCCACATTTCCTTCACTCATTTCTGTACTATTGTTAATGTGTCTGTCATTTTCTTTCTGCCGGGATAATATTTTATATTTTTTAATGCATTTCTACTATTGATAAATTTTGTCTGCTTTTATTTGTTGGAAATATATTTATTTCATTTTATTTTTGAAGAATATTTTTGGTGGATACAGAATTCTGCATTGGCAGTTAGATTTTTTTCAGCACTTTAAAGATGTTAATTTATTCATTGTCTTTTAGCATCCATAATTTTCGTTGAGAATGCAACTGTCAGTAATAGTGTTGTATCTTTGAACATAAAGCATCTTTTTAATCTGTCTGCTTTAATATTTTCTCTTTGTCTCTGCTTTTCAACAGTTTTAGCATGACGTATCTAGGGGTGCTTGGTTTTGCAGTTATCCTGCTTGAGTCTCATGACGTGTCTTGAATATCTAGCTTCATGTCTTCCATCATTTTTGGAAAATGGTTGCCATTATCTCTTCAAATAATGCTTATGCCCCTTTCCTCCATTTTTGTGACTCCAATTATGCACACATTAGACTTTTCACTACTTCCTATATGTCTTTTACCCTCTTTTCAATACTTTTCACTACATTTGCTATCTGTGATTCAGCATGGATAGTTTCTATTCATTTATCTTACTTTCTTGCCAAGTCCAATCTTCTGTCAAGCACATCAATTGATTTCTTAATTTTTTCACTTTTCGTTTCTACAGTTTTTGTTTAATTCCTTCATATGGATTCTGGTTCTCTGATGAAATTCTCCATATTGTCATCTACTTTCTTGACTATATTAATCACAGTTATGTCAAAGTGCATATCTGACAACTCCAATAATTAGATCAGGTCATCTGCTTGTCTATTTCTATTCTCTTTTTCTTGTTTTTTGGTATGCTCAGTAATTGTTTGTTGAATGGTGCCTATAGCGTATGAAACACTGTAGATGGTTCACTCTATCCTCTGGTCATCAGTTAGAATGGAGCATATCATCTTAATCCAAAAAAATGACTGAGCTGTTTCTAGCCTGACTCCCTGTTTTTATAGCCTCTCTCACCTTTTTTTGTCTCTGCTTCAAGGGTGTAGCTCTCCAAAAGTCCCAAATGAGAGCCTATGTATTTAATGGGGTCTCTCCCACTTGGTGGGTCCAGAAATCTAATTGTTTTTCCTTGACCAAATATTATTGTCTGAATATATATTCAGTTGATTTCTGTTTACTTTCTTAGCTTCTTGTCCTGCACAGATTGAGAATTTGGCAAATGCTTTAAGTGAAAAACCATGAATGTTGAACTCACCTCTCTGTGTCCTCTTTCTTCCTGGGATCTTAGTTCTGCTTAGGCATCCCTGAGGTCCAAATTTTATCTCTGTAGCCCTGTGAGATTACCAGGAGCTCTGATGGCTTCTCTTTCTCTTAGTCCCAGCCCCTTGCTCAGATTCTTAGATTTTGCCTTATATCAAGAATCTCCAATTACCCTAAGGGAAAGTGTGGCTCATAAAATGTCAGCTCACTTCTCTGAAGTTTCATCCTCTTAGGATTGTGACCTCCTAAGTCCTGGTCCCCTCAACAGCCCTCCAGTGCCTTTAAAAGAAATAACTATATTTAGAGATAGCTACCTCTCTGTTTCTTTATATCTCTCTCATCTCTCTCTCTCTTATTCTCTATCATCTATCAATCTCTCTCATCTTTGTCATCTCTATTTATCCTCTATCATCTATCTATCCTTTGTCATCTATCCTCTATCTATGTTTCTATCTATCTATATATCTGTTCAAATTTTCTAATTGTTCTTGGCAGGACCATAGATCTGCCCAAGCTGAGGGTCTTCACCCAGTTGTTGCTGGAATCCCTTCTCCCTTATTCCCATCAAGTAATCAACTGAATGTCAGGCATTGGTTGGAGACAGAAGAAATGCCACAGTAAGGTAAAACAGTACTTCCCAAGTGCTTTTGAGAGAATAGAAATTATCCAAGACACTGCTCAAACAAACAGAAACATGTTTGCATAAGTCTGGAAAACTTTGTACATAATACTCTCTTCTTGATTATTTACCACACACAATTGCACATTAAGAGTTCTGAGGCATAGTGTGCTAACGAAACCGGGTTAACACTTTTTAACCTGTACTTCCCAATCCTATTCAATCATGGAACCCTTCTTTCTCAAAGTGCCCAATACCATCACAAACCCACTTTGAGAAATATGGTGAACATCATAGCTGCCCCTAAAATCTTGAGGAAACCTGGATGGTGGAAGCCCCTTATTAACAGTTGCAAGATCTAGGAACCCAGGGCCAGCTTGAAGAGGACAGAGCCTTCTGATGAGCAGCCTGGGTTAGTCTGGAGTCAGCATGTGGGGGGAGGTCTGAGATGAAAGGTCAAAGAACACAAAGGTGCTTAAGGCCAGAGTTTGAATGACACCATGGATCAGTTCCTATTGTGCACTGTGGAGCGAGTTATTAATGGTTATAATTATACTGATTGCAGATTGCTCTTGTCTAGTGCCTCACAGTTATCTTTGAGTGGACTTCTCTTATTTGCTCTGAGATAAAGCAGTAAAGCATTTAGCACGGCCCCTGATATTTAATAAGTAACCAATAAATGTTAAATATCATTTTAGTTCCTAACTATTCTTGATGCTTTCCTGGCCCATAAAAATCACTACTTTTCCCTCTAGTCTCTACTATCCACGGTGATAACCTTAATGTCATGCTTGATACCTTTCAGTACCCCATCCCTAAATGAAAATGAGCATTTCACAGAATCCTTGTCAACATCCTTCCCTGAGGATTTCTTAGATTAATCCATTTTCTTCTGGTCTCCTTGAATTATGTATTATTATTATAGAGAAGTATATAGGCTGGGGACTTAGTATTAAATTAGAAAATAGTAATTGATTAGCTTTCCTGCAAAACACATGACCATTATTTCATTAATGAGTCCCTAGCAAATCTAAAGTAGATATCCAGCAAAACAGCAGAGCAGTGCTGAAAGGCAAGGAGCAAGTCCACACACTGAGGCATAGCATGGATGTTAAAACAATGGATTGTCCCGTCCCCTCGCATTGCTCCTCTGATGCTAGGACTCTAGGTGAGCAGCATCTGCAGGATGAGTCCTCCATTGTTTCTTCAGCACCATCCATTATTCCTTCAGTCATTTATCCCACAGCTGTTGACTGAGCATCCACTATGTCTCAAGCACTGTTCCAGGCACTGGGGGTAGCTGGCAGCCAGCAGTGAACAACACAGACCAAAAACTCTGCCTCTCTGGCGTTTGCATTTACTCCAAGGAGATAAGCAAAGAACACGATAAATAAGTACAACACACGATTTCAGATGGTGAATTTTAGATGGTGCAAAGAAGGAGTGATGAAGAAGGGAAGGAGAATACGGGCAGGAGGGGTTTCGGAGGGGGTGGTCGGCAAAGGCCTCCTGTGAAGGTGGCATTTGAGTGAGGACTTGAAGGAGGCTGCTGTGTGAGCTGTGGTATCTAGGGCAGAGCATTGCAGCAGAGACCAGGGCAGTACACGGTCCCGGCGGAGGTCTGCTGGAGCTGGCTGGCGCCTCTTCCCAACTCTGTGTTGGGTGATGCCATGTCGTCAGCTTAAAATTGGCCATGGTGGGAGTATTTACACCGACGAAATCAGAAAACACCCCAAATCAGGGCTCACCTCCCCAAGCCCACATCCCCCACCCTGTGCAAGGGCCAGTCTGGCCAGAGGATAACAATGGGAGAGAGCAGGAGATAAGTCAGAGAGGTAATCTGGCAGCCATTTTGTGTGGGACCCTGAAGGCTGTTTGTGGCAGAATAATGGCCCTAAATATGTCCACACCCTAATCCCCAGAAACTGTGACTGTGTTACCTTACCTGGCAAAAGGGACTTTGCAGGTGTCATCCAGTTAAGGATCTGGAGAAAATCCTGGAGTATCCAGTGGTCCCTGTGAATCACAAGAGTCCTTGCAAGTGGAAGAGAGAGGTGAGAGAGTCAGAGAAGGAGATGTGATGACAGAAGCAGAGGTTGGAGTGATGTGGCCGTGAGCCAAGGAATGAGGGCAGCTTCCAAAAGCTGGAAAGGGCAAGGAAACAGATCCTCCCCCAGAGCCTCCAGAAGGAACACAACCCTGCTGACACCTTGACTTCAGCCCATGAGACCAATCTGGGACTTCTGACCTCCAGAACTGCAAGATAATAAATTTGTGTTGTTTGCACCTCTAAGTTTGTGGTCCCTTGTTATAGCAGCAATAGGAGGCTCATCCATCATTATGAGAACTTGCGCCTTTACCCAAGGTGGCGGCTTCAGAGAGGTTTGAGGGAGGCCTGATGTTGTCTGACTTGTATTTCAGCAGGTTCCCACTGCTGTGCTGAGGGGTAATGAGGGAGAAATGTAGGGGGCTGCAGTTGTCGGGCAGGTCAGCTGAGACAGAGGGAGAAGCAGCTAGATTCTCCACGCACTCTGAAGGCAGCACCAACTGGGATTGCTCACAGATTGGCTGTGGGTGTGCACGAAAGAGCACAGTCAAGGCCCATGCCAAGATTTTTGGCCTGTGCCAGGAGGCAGGTGGCTTTTACTGAACAGAGAAGACAGTGGGACCATCAGGTTTGAGGGATAGGGGAGACATGGTTCAGGTTGAGAAGCCTGTTTACATCCAAATGTTGGGAAAGAAAGCACTGCCTACAGAGGAGGCTGAGAAGTGGGAACATCAAATGCTGGCAGGGGAGGGAGATGCCTCCTGGTTAAACGCCCTGTGTGATCCTCGGACAGGGAGGCCCAAGTCGGCCCATGACCAATCCTGGAGCTGACTGTGCTGCCCTGGGGTTGCTCTGATTAGTGCAAATGAGTTCCCTCTGATATTCAGGTGAGCTCTGCCATGTTGGCTAGAACTGGCGGAAGGGCTATCAACAAAGATAGTGATAAATAGCTGTGTATCATGTGGGGGGGTGGTCTAGCATGGACCCCCCGGGGTCAGCACTAAGCCTAGCTCTATTTAACATCTTCATTAATTATCTGGAGGAGAAGATAAAGACTTGTTAATTAAATTCACAGATTATACAAAATTGGGAGGTGTTGAGAAGACCAGTGATGACAGAGAGATCATTCAAAGAGCCCAGAAATATAGACAAGAAATAGAATGAGATTCAGTGTGGAAAACTGCAGGAGAGTTTAACCAGAGGATATCATCCAAACATTGGAATTCAATGGGCAGTAACAGCCAGGAAAGTAGGAACGCTAAAAAAGGCCTATGGGTTATGTCAGACAACAAATTAATTATAATTCTACTGCGCAATTCTGCAACAAAGTGGTCCAGTGTGATTTCGCCCCATTCTTACAGGCCTCATTAGCCTGGGATGGTGCTCATAATCTCTTGCTCTCCCTCTCTCTCTGCACACACATACACACACACACACACACGCACACACACACACACACACACACACTTGAACCTACCTCATCTGAAATGTTTTTGTTGCCAGGGTGGCTCAAGAGTAGACAGTGATGGAGCTTCAGATGGGTCCTCAACATTGCTTCCCAAGGTCCCTTCTTCTCTGTGGGGAGGAAGTGCCACAGCCTGCATCACAGTCCTCAGAGCGAGCATTAGTGCTCAGGTAGGGGCGACAGAGGCTCTGTAACACACAGGGTCAGAAAGGGCAGGGCTGGGGCCACACGGGACCGGCCTTTGCCTCTCAGTCCCACTCGCCATCTTTGTGAGGACAACCGCTAATATTTTGGGGGCAAGGCGTTGTGCTGAATCCTTGATAAAATATTATGTAATCTAATTTTTGCAGCAGGTACAGGTGGTAGAACTATCCTCAATGCCCTTCACAGGTAGGAACACTGAGGTGCAGCCCAGTGGAGTAATTTGCAGGAGAGTCTTGGCAGAGGCAATTTGTTAAGATGAGGTCATACTGGATTAGGGTGGGCCCTAGGTCCAATGACTGGTGTCCTTATAAGAGGAGAGGACACAGAGACACACAGGGAAGAGGCCAGGTGACGATGGAGCAGAGATGGGGTGGCGCAGCCTCAAGCCAAGGAAGGCCCAGGATGGCCAGGAGCCACCAGAAGCTGGAAGAAACAAGGAAGACTTCTCCCTTAGAGCTTCTGGAGGAAGCACAGCCCCTTCGACACATTGATTTCAGACTTCTGGCTTCTAGAACTGTGAGACAATAAGTTTCTGTTTTAAACCAGCAGGTTTTTAGTTCTTTGTTACAGCAGCTGTGGGAGATTAATACAGCACCAGAGGGCAGGGAGCATACCTAAGCAGGAGCATTACATGGAGCCCCATGCTGTTTGCCTTATGGAAACCCAGCAAAGTTCTAGAACATTGGTGCCACAAGGAGCCAACCCCATCCTCTTACACAGAATAGGAAACTGAAGCCCAGAGCTCAGCCACCACCCAGTACCCTCTGCCAACGGCTGCAGAGGCCAGCCTATCCTCCCAGCTGGGCCTTCACTGCTCAGCATAGAGCCTGCCTGCCTTCTGAGTGGCTTGCCTTGATGAGTCTCCCATGCCTGAACCCCAGCCCTCTTTTCCAACAAGCACTTAAATGTCTCCACTCCCAGGCCCGAGGTTGGACCTTCCCTATTTCCTACCAGAACAATTACCACCTCCAGCTCCCTCTGCCCCTGTCCTGCCGCCGCACCCCACCCACAATCTGTTCTCATATCACAAGCAGAATTTTTCTAAAACGCAAGTCTACTCAAGTCGCGGCTTAAAATTTTCTAAAGGCTCAGCCCCCACCACCTTTTCAGTTCCTTCACAGCATGCTGGGGATAAAGGGGGTCCCATGAAGCTCTGCTGGAGGGTCACAGGCTGGCGGGTGGAGGGACAGAGGGCAAGTTAATTGTGTAAGGTGAAGAGTGCAACGAAGGGACGCACACACAGCACTGCTAACCTAGCCCACAAGGTCACACGAGACTTCCAGAAGAGGGTGGCATCTGGGCTGAGTTGAAGGGGAGTAGAGGGAGGCGGAGGGCAGTTCTGGCAGCGAGATGCTCTGTGTGTGTGAGGTCCCAGCAAAGCAGGAAGGAGGGTGGGGGGAGTGGTGAGTGAAGATGTGGGATCTTCTCTTGTAGGAGGTGGGAACACCAAACGGCCTTACAAGAGAAGGACGTGGAATGTGGTGACTGCATCTTAGAGAGCGCATCCTGGCTGCAGTATGGAGACAAGTCTGGTGGCAGGAAAGCCTGGAGGAGGCTATGGGCACAATGTGAGTGACACTGTATCACAGCTGCCACCAGAAACACTCTTCATCCAAGAGCGTGGAGGAGGCAGAGTGGACATGTTGGGTGACTGGGAGACAGAAGGTGAGCAGCCCCAGCCACAGAACCTACGGTGCCCAGTGCAAAGTGAAAATGCAGGACCCTGTCCAAACCCAGGCAAAAAGAGCTGTCAAAGGGACGGAGAGAGCAAGTTCTCCCCTTTCTTCAGTGGCCTCTCCACTATTGGTAGTTTTTTATTTGCTATTTAATGTTGTTCTAGGTGATGAAAAGTTAAAATTTTAAATTATTAGCATGATTTTAATTGTTCATCTTTACATCATGCAAAGCCAGTTGTAAATGCAAATGTCAGCGTGTTTTACCTGTGTGTGGAATCGCCGGAATTACACAATTCTTCTCTCAGAGCTTGCGCTTGCAAGTGACTCGAGCTATTTAGTTCTTACCAAAACAGTGGGAATGCTGCTCAAAACTCACAAGTAGTTTTAGTCGGCTTCCTGAAGTACACACATTCTACCACCACTCTCTCCCTTGGGCTCACTGGTCAGCAGGAAGGAATGAAAGGAAGAAGGTCTGTGGGCTGTCCCATCTTTGCTTTCCTTCAGTGGCATCATTTTCTGCATGAGTGTTGGCTAACACAGAGAAGGAACTCGAGTAAGAAAGAAAGGAGGTGACGGGTCCGTTGTTCGTTCATGGTTCTTAGACTGTGCCTTCTTTCTGCATGCCAAGCAAAGTCTGTTTTCAACAGAAAGTCTGGCCTCCCAGGGCTGTCAATGCCCCCGCTTGCTCAGTCCTAGACAGATGTAACACCCTCGTCTTGTCCTCACTTGAGTCTCACTGAACTCCATGTATCACGGGCCCACTGGCATTGTGTGCTCTCCGGGCGTCGTGAACAATCTGGGGAGGCAAGGAAGGCCAGCGAACTGCACGCTGCATGCGCCCCCTCTGCTCACTTGTGGGCTTTCATCCCAGCGTACTCCACTTATGAACCACAAGTTCAAAGATAAAGTTATTAGGAATTTCAAAATGGTGACAAAAGAGCATTAAACCAAGCATGAGTCCTGCTGAGCGTGGGTCCTGTGTGACCAGGAAGCTGGCCCTGGGGAGGAGAGTGTGGGCTCTCAGACTCCAGCTGGGACGAATGGGCAGGACTGTGGTGTCACCAAGTGGGAGAAGAAAACCCCAAGCCCAGTTCCTCGTGTCGCATAATTCACGTGCTAATCCTGGCTTACCTCCCGGCCTTCATCTCCAGCGCAACCCCCTCCTGTGTTCTGCTCTGAGCTGTGAAGCGTGTTCCTATTCTCCACACAGATGCAACCCACACGGTGCCTCCTCTGGAGGCTCAGCCCTGTGTCCCATTGTCTGTCTGTCTGTGTGTCTGTCCCTTCACTAGTGTGGGTGCCACATCCCGTTCACCTGGAATCCTCAGGCTGAGGTGTGGCTCGAGTGGCGTCTCGCATCCATTTGTAATGTTGTCCTGAGCGCTCATGGTCTAATTAAATTATGCGAATTTCCCCTGAAACCTGGTCCACGGGAAGCTGGCACCACCCATGCAGCTGGAGGTGATGAGGTAGGTCTCAGATGAGGCTCACTCTGAGTCTGCAATAAAGGAGGATGGACTGGGAGTGGCCCGAGCAGACAGATGGTGCGGGGAGGGGGCACATGGCAGGGCCCACCCGTGACCCCACCTCCCCTGCCTGGAAGTCCTGCCGCCTCGGATGGAGGACACGCTGCCAGGGCAGGGCTGGAGGCCTCAGGTTGCGCTGCCCCTCATGTCAAAGTCACAGCAAGGAGGTCGTGGTGGCCCTGCCTGGGGACCAGAAAGACTCTGGGAGGAGCTGTTTGATGGTTGACTTTTTTTCACAGTTTCAGCAATTTTAGATGACATTTGCCTGAGGCTCCCGGGGTTTCACTTCATTTGTATATTCTTCCTTTTTTATTGTTGTTTGCATTTGGTTCCATGGTTGTATCTAAATTCCCATCACCCAGCAGTAGGAAAACGTGAAGCATCTCCTAACTCGTTGAAGCTATTTCTCACCAAGGTTAGGAAGCCTTGCTGGAGAGACTGCAGCTCCTGGAAGGAGCAGGAATACATTTTATTGAGGAATACCAGCATCAGAGCAGAACAAAAGGAGGGAAGCAGTGAACAGATGGGTGGGTGTGCAGTGGAGGCCCATGATCCGCGCACACGGTGCTGGCTGGGCCCTCCCTTCTTTTTGTTTTTGATGCATCGGGGTATGATATGATATGATATGACAGAACATGTCAAAAATTTAGGGGAAAATAAAACCCTGGTTTTTTTTGAAACATCAAACTATTGCTATCAATAGGAACAGCAACTGTTCAAAAATTTGTTTCAGAACTGCCAAGAAGTGAACGTTCATGGAAAAAAAGTATTTTTCCCTGCTGTTTGCAAGGTGGACACAAATGCAAACGGTAGGAGGTTGACAACTTGACACATGTCTAATAAATCTAAAGCATAAAAAGTCAACAATTCACTGTTCAAGAAAGCATTACTGGAATAAAAAGTGCTACGCAAAGAAAGAATAACCATTAAAAAATAGATTTTCTGAATTCAGTGAGTAATTTAGCCCTCTGAGCGCCGGTCTTCAAAACAAGGAAGCTTTTTCTTTCTCCTTTTAAGAGAGAGAGAGAGAGGAGGCGGCGTTTAGCTGGGAATGGAGGGGCTGCTGCATTTGAAATGAACCAGGTGAAAAGGCAGTGCCCAGAGAGCAGATGTGTGAGGCTCAGAGGGCTGGTGACAGGGGTCAGAGAGCAGAGCCTTCCAGATCCTGGCTGCTCTGCTGCTCAAAGCTGAAGTGGGTTTAATTTGACAACTTGGTCCAGTTACAGAGAATTCACAGATCACAGTCAGTGCCAGGCAGATTTGGCCACCAGCAGCACGTCTGCCGCTGGCCAAGAGGACGGCAGTTGGGAAGCCGTCTCTGCTCTCTGACCGCTCTCGAGCAGGCAGAGAGAGGCAGCGACCCAGGCAAGGGTTGTGGGCACCTGGCTGGAGAAGGCTGAGTGCCTCAGAAGTGGAAAGAAAGAATGAATCATGTTCTTAATATCAAAATGATTACAGATTTCATTTTAACCATTTTCTTTTCAAGCTTCTAATTTTTCCACCACGATGAGTATGATGCAGAAGATTTTAAATGAATGTGAAAACTAATGGTAATTCTCATCCAAGTCTCACGTAAACAAAACTATCAGCATTAAAATTATGAATCCTAATTTGTGCCATGGAGCTAAAATCTGTATCTTTCTGAATTAGAGCAATATAGACATACAGCACTGGGTAGTGTAGATGTGCAGTTCAGAAAACTGACACAGTCTCTCCAATTTATGGGGAAATTGACATAATTTTGCAAAAATGCAAAACCATTTGTGAACTGGGTTTTGCATAATGGGATTAATTTGGTTGACTGTCATATCCACTATGCTGCAAAATGCAAGTTAATCACAACATCATTCTGAGTTTTTTAAGGGAAGAAAGAGAAAGGAAGGAAGAAAGAAAACGCATTATTTCCCTTGTCTGACTATCTTTGCATTAAGAGAAAATACCCAGTCTTCTAGACCGCACCTTAGGTAGCTTTAGGAAACAATGCTAGATGGATTTTGCAATGGACGCCTTTGTGAACTGAGCCGAATTGGCCTACCTCCAATGAGAAAAATTAACAGCTTTCATAGGAGCATGAAAAATTGCTTCCAAGGAAAGTCCATACTGTATGCTTTAGTGTATGTGTGCGTTTGCTCAGAATTGCCCTGCACAGTAGAGCTGAGGCTATATTATACAAATTTGGTTAGCACACTCAATTATTTAGCTTCATTATTATGAACCCTCCTTCTATCAACAAACAAGAGCCTGATTTATTCTGAGAAGAAGGTACAATGTGTGACTATGCTAGTCAAAAAAGCTAAGTTATGCCCTGGGCGACAAATAACCCCAAGTCTCTGTGTCTTAACACACAAGAGGTATTTCTTCTTCTCACTACACGTGAAAACAGAGTCAGCAGGGGAGGTCTGCTCGCTGGGGTCATGCGAGGCCCCCCCACTGATGGAACTGCATCTTGACACGGGCTTCCTCCAATGCCCACGCAGGAAAGGGAACGTGGGAGCTCGGTGAGCGCACCGGCTCTTAGTCTCCGCCTGGAAGGGACACTTTCATTGCCCCCACATCTCACCTGCCAAAGCAGGTCCATAGCTGCACCTACCTCCAGGGGGTGCAGGGAGGACCAGAAGATCTGTCAAAGGATCTGATCTATGCCACGGTCATCGTGTTTGGCATTTTTCCACATCTCTTTCCATCACTGTGAGGATGGATGATGCACACTCCCCTTCATCCTCCAGGTGGCGGGACACAGTGATGGACAGAGTTCTTCCTCCCACAATGAAGGACTCAGGATGGGTGTCATTTAGCCTCAAATCAACTCCACTCGACAACAATGGAGAGCCTACCCAAACCTCGATGCTGCAGAGGATAAGGTGACGAGGAAGACCCACAGCTCATCTGAGGGGAATGATAGAAGAATGGCAGAAGGAGTGACAGATGAACTCAAATGCCTCAATGCAAAGAAAAATATGTCAAGTGCCCCTGTTCACAACTGTGAGAGTATCTGAATGTGATGTGTCAGAGAGTAAAAGTCAGGAAGACTTCCTAGTAAGGGGCATTTGTCCTGAGCCTTGTTGGAGTCCAACAGGTGGAAAGAACAGAGGGAAACAGTATGAACTAAGTTATATGTGGGAAATAGCGAGTGATCTGGTTTTGGAAGAGCTTCTGAGGTTCGTGTAGGAAATCTGCTCTCTGCCGTGGGGGTCCTGGCACTCGGAAGGGGGGTGTTTATATTTGGCTTAGCAGCTCCAGGCAAGAATGGCTCCAGGTGTCTCCTTAGCATTGTGCTGGATCTCTATGTCGTGTACGGGTTGTTTGTGCCACTGCAGCATTCTGAACATGCAGTGGTTCTGGAGTCAGAAAGATGGGGCTCCAGGCCCAGTTCTGACGTGTGCTGGCCTGTGTCACTTGACCTCTCCCAGGCTGTCTTCTCATCTGCGTAGTTCAATGATGCCTACCTCGTACAGTGTTTAGAAGGTTAAAGGAGGTAATGTGTACAGTACCTAGCATGTATTACTTGCTCAATGAGAGGCTATTGTTGCTAATACCATTGTTTTATTATGAGTTCTGTTTTAAGGACAGTAACCACTAGTTACATGGACACATACTGGGGGGCTGCTCAGCTGATAACAATCCACCAGCAGCCTTGAGTGTCTACACCGCCTGCCCTTCCAGCCGTGGCTGATTCATCCAGAGGTGGAGACACCTTCCTGGTGGGTCAGTGGGGCTCCTTCTCCCATGACTGTGAAAGTTGTACAGAATCCCAGTGGAGCCTGAATGGTGTGCCCCAGGAGAGTGTTCGTGTGTGGTTCTGCGAGGCTCCCAAACTGCCCCAAGGCCAAGGCTCAGCTATTTGGCTGGTCCCTGGATTCTGCGTGCCACCCCAGAGGCCTCTCAAAGATGCTACTTCATGAGAAAGACAGTGGAGCGGCGCTTGGGGCTAGCCTCCCAAGGAGGCTTAGCCAACAAAGCTGGCTCCTAAAGGAAAGAGGCAATCTGGTTCCTCAACGGCCTTAAGTAAGAGGGGCTGATGGTCCATTTGAGTTTGATTCCTTTGATTTAAACAATTGTCACTGGTCAGCGAATGCCACCGAGCAGGTTTCAGCGGGAGAGTGCACTGGGCGTCTGAGTGACCAGGAGGGGACAACCTCCAAGTGCGGAAGGGCGCCGCGGGATGGGAGCTGAGGTGCAGACAGCCCCCACACTGCAGGGAGCACCTCCAGGCGTGGGATGCTCTGCCTCGGAAGGTTCGTGTCTTGCTGCTGTGACTGGACAGACCCACCTGGGCACTGCTTTTCAGAGAAGTCCCCCAGGCAGAGTGCAGAGCTCTGGTCCAGGGCAAAGCTGATGCAGGGAGGGTGAGAAGCTGGCCTGTCCCAGACTGTCTTGTTTCCCCAGGGGATGGAGGAGGAAGAAGGGACAAGGTAGGAAGAGCTAACTAGCGAGTGTTGACCCTGTGCCACGTGCTGTGCTGAGCTCTGCCCACCTGTTTCTGATGTCATAGACCATGGCCTGAGTGCGGCCCATCTACAGCTGGAACAGCAGCAGCTTAGAGACGATGCCCCTTGCTTGGGGTCACCAGCTAGCAAGGGAAGGAGCCTGGATTCAAGGCCCAGTCTCTAGGACACAAACAGTCTAACTGAGATGGTTCTCAAAATATAAACGAGGAAAAGGAAATAAAGGAAGGAGGGAGGGAGGCACTCCTCACCCCACACACGCCCCAAACAACGAAAGGAACCAGCCCTTCAGAAGTTCTTTCAAACATTTAGCCGCACGTCTTGGTAAAGTTCCATGCTGTTTCTGGAGCATGGAGGGGCACCCCTTTATCCATGTGCTTGATTTAAGGGTGTAACAATCCCGAGACTGGGAGGCCATCGACCACTGACCAAAAGTAAAAGTAGAAAGGTCTTGACAGACAGACGAAGCTTTAAAAATACTGATGCCTGAGTCCTGTCTCTGGAGATTCTGGTAATTGGTAATTGGTCTTGGTTGCAACCTAAATATGCAGATTTTTGAAAGCTCCCCCTCATCCCCTAGCAGCAATGAGCACACCCAGTGCCCAGACCGTGATTGCTAACACTGTTCTCCAATAAGAAGAACGAGGCATCTGTGCAGCAAGGGTTGATTCTAGAACAGGGGCAGAGAATAGACAAGATGAGCCTGGAGTACCTTGTAGTGCCAGAAAGTAAAGAAGTGCTAAAAAACCAAAGCACACCAAACCCACAACGCCACCATGATGGGGTAGGTCAGAGGGCACAGGAGCAGCAGAAAGGACTCTTTATGGTTAACGTATTTGAGCAACAAATGAATAAAGCAGTATTGGAATACAACTCCAAGTATAAAATAAGTCCATTGTGATATAAATAAATGAATAAACAAGTGAGTGGAGGAGAAGAGGCAAATCTCCTGTGCCGAATTCCAAATAATTTATGTAGAAACTCCACCCTTGAAGAGGTGCTACATAGTTCTCTGCTCCTTAAGCATGGGCTGCTCAGAGGGACCTCCTGCCCCGAGTACAGTATGGAAAAGGGGAAAAAGGGCAACTTGACAGTGGAGAAACTTGACACAACCTCAGCCAGGTGATCCAGTTGAACATCAACAATGATAAGTCCTGTTGATTGCATGTATCATTGATGTGACGTAATGAAAATGGTTCTTTCCTTCTGAGGTTGTCCTCTCCTAAACCCGTAAATGCAGTCTAACTGTCTTAGTCCACTCAGGCTGCAGTCACAAAGTACCAAAGACTGGTGACTTACGAACCACAGACATTTGTTGCTCACAGTTCTGGAGGCTGGAAGTCCGAGATCGGGATGCCAGCATGGCCAGGTGAGGGCCCTCTTCTGGGGTGCTGAAGACCGACTTCTTGCTGTGCCCTCTGGGGGCCGGAAGAAGAGCTTCCTCCTCTCTGGCCTTTTCTTGTAAGGGCACTAATCCCATTCAGGGGGGCTCCACCCTCGTGATCTAATCACCTTCCACAGGCCCCACCTCCTAATAAGATCACACTGGGGGTTAGAGTTCAACAATGAATTTTGGGGACACAGATATGCAGTGTCATATCTGTGTCCCCAATAAGAAAAGCATCATTCAAACTCAAATTGAGGGACATTCTACAAAATACCTGACCAGTCGTCCTCAAAACTGTCAAGGTCATTAATCTCAGGGAAGCCTGAGAAACCGTCATAGCCAAGAGGAGGCTAAGGAGACATGATGACTAAATGTAAGGTGGCATCCTGGATGGGGTCCTGGAATGAAAAAGACTTTAGGTAAAAGCTAAGGAAGTCTGGATAATGCATAGACCTCAGTTAATAATAATGCATCAATATTGGTTCATTAATTGTGACAAATGTACCACTGTAATAGAAGATATTAATAACAGGGGACACTGGGTATGTGGTATATGGGAACTCTCTGTACTCTCTTTGTAATTTTTCTATAAATTCAATTATTTTAAAATTAAAAGTTTATTAGGGAAAAAATATCACTCCTGGGGAACTCCACGGTACGGTGTGGGGAGAATGCTGAATTAGAGACTATGCAGGGTGTCCCCTCCATAAAGAGAATGTGCTGTGTCCCCAGGCCCCTTTGCCTGAAATTTCTTTAGTAATCACACGCAAGGCATGGAGGGCCGTCTGAGGATGCCAGAGAACGGAGACCAGCCCAGTCGCTCCAGTCCACCAGCCCCTCCAGTCCCACTATGTGGGCCTGCAAGTAAGATTGCCTTTGCATAAGGGGGTCCGTGCAGGAAAAAATAGAAGCCCAGTTCCTCTGTGCATTTCTGCCCTAACACAAGGGACTTTGCAGATGGATATTCATCCTCCTGAGAGGCTGTCTGAACACGATTACAACTCAGGGGCTCTGTCTCTCTGCTCCCGTCACATGGTGACAGGCTCAGGAAGCCAGTCGGGGCTGCCCTGGGGAGGTGAGCAGTAGCACATGGCTGCCCTAGGCTGGGGTGGGGGTGCTGAGGTCCTCGGGGAGTCTCTCCTGCCCCTCCCAACCTCGGCCTCCTCCTCCCGGACATCCCTTGGCCCATGGAGGGTGTCCTGTGGCTGGCTCCCCGAGGACCAAGACAGGCCTTGGAAGGGACACCCTTGTCCAACCTGAGCCAGCCCCTGGTGTCTCCGTTTGGGACCAGTGTTTTGCCTTTAAATGGTCTTTGTTTGAAAATGACCTGCGGTGCAGCTAGTGAACCAACCATCACCATGGGACCAGACAGACCCTTCGTCTCTACAGTCCATCCCACCGGGTCCTCTCAGGAAGGGACAGAAACCAGGGTCCCCCAACCCACATCTGCCTCCCACCCCCACCACAATGGAGTAGGATGTTTGGAAACTTGTGTATGAAGAACTCACTGCCTTGTTGCTAGGAAACCACAGGGAGCAACCTTTGTGATCTCACATATGCTTAACATAATAATAAATAATGGTTAACATGATAATAAATAAACAAATAACAATAATTATAACGTGCCCCAAGCCTGTTGTTTCTCCAAAATTAATTTATGATGAATTACGACTCAAATTCCTTGGAACATGAGAGTGGGGAGAGGAGAAGGGGTTATTTTATTTGCCGTCAGGCACAGAATGGGGTTAAAAACTGCCTTTCCCTGAAACAGAGCACTTGCCTGGCCTTTGGGAACCCAGGAAAGGTACCAGAAAGGGGTTTTCTCGTCCTTGTGCCTCGCATCTCCTCTCCCTGCCCAGTGCAGTTAAGTTTTTTAGATACTTTGCTTGCATTTCTAATTCAGTTATTCTGAAATTTATTCAAAGGATTTATGCTTATGAAATTATAATATAATGCTGCCTATATGCCAATGAGCTGGAGGCAAAGAAAATAATTTTCTTCAATTTACAGTTTATGAAGCTGGAGGAAAATGATGCCTTCTTATCACCTCTTTCTCTTTGCATGTCTCGGTGTTTTTTTAAGTCTTCAGAAGGCAGGAGCTGATGATGAATTCTTAAGCAGATCACACTGATAATTGTATTTCAGAACTGTCAGCTCTGTGAGCTCTGTCCACCGACTGTCTCCACTCACTTGAGCTATTTGTGTCACCTCCTCTTCTCAGAAACTCAGCCTCAATAAAGCCAACTCGCTGGGGATATTGTTAAATCGTCTGAGCGGATTATTAGATTGAAGGGAAATTTATGCATGACACTTTGTAACAATTAATCAGGAACTGTTGATGAAGTTAAGCTGGTTCTTTTATTCCTGTACCAAAATATATATATGTGTGTGTGTGTGTGTGTATAATCATGATAATATGCAGCCCTTGTTCCAATTGTCAAATGGCTCATTTTGTCACTCTGTTTGATTAATGGACCTTTTGGAGTCCCCAAAAAGTCCTAGTAATACAAATAAAAAGAATCATAAATATTGAATAAGCTCAAGGTACAGTTAACCTTGACTACATTTTGGGACATTCTTGGAGAAACTTCGCTATACAGAAAATAAATTGCTGTGGGGATTAAAAAAAATATGGGCACTCATACCAAATTGGAGATTTTGGAGAATGTCACCTCTCTCACCTTGTCACTCTTATTAATCTGTTGTGATTAATTAGTTTAGTTAGCTTTACAATCAGGCCAGCAAAGGGCTGGCTGGCTGGCGTTCCCACACGTGGGCCTGTGCAGGGTCCACTGGAGGGATGCAGGAGAGTGAGGCAGGGCTGGAGTTAATGGGGACAGTGTCGTAACCCCACACGGTACAAAACTCGGGTGATGTGTAAAGGCCATTTCAGACAATAATTTATGGAGCAGGAGTCTGGAGTGAGGGCCAGGAGCGTTCAATTGTTTTTGCCAAGGCCCTCCATGTGTGGGTTCTCATATTGAAAATGCTTGGCTTTCTCAGACTAAAATCCTCCCTCACGAGCTGGGAGCCTTTGCCAACAGCCCCTTAAGTCCTAATTCCAGGTTTGACCAGTCGTTTGACCCAGAACACTGCCTCTAACTAGGCTGTAATGATTTGCAGTGTTCCCTTTAGCAGCTAGCCTCATGGTTAAGAGCTGGGTTGGAGGTTAGACCTGGATCCGAGATCTGCTTCTGCAGTATGTGAGCTGTGTGACCTTGGGCAATTGACATTGAGTTTCTAAGTCTCAGTTTTCTCATCTATAGAATGAGGGTTCCTACCTCATCGAATTAGCATAAGGATGAAGTGAAACAATTCACAGAAAAAAACGTGGCAAAATGTTTGGCATATGAGAAATACTCTGTAGTGGGTAGAATTGTGTCCCCCAAAAGATATGTTGATGTCCTAACCCCTGGTATCTGTGAATGTGACCTTCTTAGGTCTTGGCTGGGGTAATCAAGTTAAAATGAGATCATCATGGAGTAAGGGGGGCCCTAATCGAACGATTGGCATCCTTGTAAGAAGAAATTAGGACAGAGACACCCGGGAGAAGCCATGTGACCACAGAAGCAGAGACGAGAGTGGGACCTCTATGAGCCGAGGAGCAGCAAGGATTTCTGGGAACCACCAGAAGCTGGAAGAGGCAGGACAGGGTTCCCTACCAGAGCCTTTGCAGAAAGCATGGCCCCAAGACACCTGGATTTGGGGCTTCTAGCTTCCACTACCACGAGAGGATACATTTCTGTTGTTTTAAGTCACGTTTTCGGTGATTTATCACAGCAGCCCTAGGAAACTGATACACACTCTAAATGTAACTGTGATTTGATTTGTGGGGAGCAAGTGAGGCGGGGCTAAGGACTCCGTCTGATCTGCATGGCGCTAGTTTCCCCTGTCCACGCTTACCCAGGCAGCGTCAGGACTAGCTGTCTCTGCCCCTGATGGAGCACCGGTGGAGGCCAGGATGCCTGCAGCCCACCTTCCGGGGGAGGCGGCCCTGGCTTATCCGGCTCATCCAGGCACCACTGCCTCTCCTGAAACCCAACACCTGTAGTCAGTTGTAATAACCCAGCCTCTGCCACATTGTTGTTGATGCAACATTGTCCCTGATAACAGGCAACAGGGACTCATTTCAGCGTATTGATTTATGTTGTCTTTTCTACATTGCTATTTCTAAACAAAGGCAAAATTCAAAAGTTAGGAACTAAATTACACTAATATTACCCAGGAAATAACTGGCTTAAAAATAAGGAGCTTTGCATTGTATACCAAATATATAACTGGAAAATTACAAGTGAATGCATTTTTATATGCAAAGCCTTATTTTCCTGTTGACTTTTAATGATAAATTCAAGAACTTATTTCCCCCTAAGTAAAAATATTGGCTTCATCGTGCTAAAAATTACCCTGGATTCTGCCATTTTTCTTGTCATTGTAGAACTGACATGTTCCAGCAGTTCCATAATCCTTCAAGTTCCTGGCCCTGGTTCTGCTCTAAGACTTTCAAAGAGGTGACCACACACCATTAGCTTCTGCCAAAGCTGCCACGGGCTGTGGTGTGAGGGAAGAATGTCGCTGAGAGATTCTGAGTGTAGGGTCTCTGCATGGGGTGAGGTGGAGCTTTGAGAGTGCTGCCTCTGTGAGGCAGCTCAGGGAAGGGAGGCTGAGATAGAGTGGGCAGGCAGGGGACCAAGGAAAAGTCACATCGTCAGATGTAGTGTCAAGAAAGGGACTGGGGCCAGCCCCGATGGCCTAGTGGTTAAGTTCAGTGTGCTCCACTTTGGCAGCCCGGGTTCAGTTTCTGGGCGCAGACCTACACCCTCGTTTGTCAGTGGCCGTGCGGCTCACATACAAAAAGACGAAGATTGGCAACAGATGTTAGCTCAGGGTGACTCTTCCTCAGCCACGGGAAAAAAAAAAATGAAGTGGAATGTTTCAAGGAAGGCAAGGCCAGTGGGCCGGTGCTCCCGAGAGCTCAGGGAGGATGAAGCCTGGGAAGCATCTTCAGATCTGGAACTCAGGTGCCCTGAGCGACTTCACCCTTGTAGTTTCAGCAACGTGGTGGAGGCAGAAGTCAGAGTGCGATAGGCAGGGAGAGAATGGAAGGTAGACCGGGGGACTCTCAGTGCAGGTGACTTTCCCAAGAAGCCAACCGAAAGGGAAGGGAGGTGGAGGTCAGGGGCCACGAGTCCGAAGTACTGTAACTGTCAGAGTGCACAGCTCCAGCTGCCTCCCGGCCCAAGGCCACTTGTGCTCAGGGGCCGTGTCTTATCAGCTGTTGTCGTCCTGTGTCTAGCACAGTCCTGGCCTATAGTGACCATGAATATTTGCTCAGATGAATGACTCAATGAACAAGAGCACTGAGCACGTTTCTATGCTGAGAAGGAAAAGCCAGCGGCAAGGGAGAGAAGGTACATCTAAGAACATGATGCTTCCTGGAGGAGATGGAGAACGGGTCCCAGGGAGGGTGAGGGGACGTACTGGATGTGAGGACACTTGTCCTTTCCAGGTGGAGGGGGAAGAGTCTGAGGCAGGTGCGTGTTGGAGTGGAGCACCGGTGTTTAGCTGTTCCTGGATGGCTTCAGCTGCTCTGTGGGTGCAGGAGAAAATGAGGTCTTCTACTAAAATGGGGGAAGAGACAGTGGGAAGAGAAGAAGGAGGAGGGCAGTGGGGCTTTGTGACAGCTGTGGTTAAGAGTAGAGACCTGAACTTGGTGGTGATGGAAGTGCAGACTTGACAGGCAGCGGGGATGGAGGCTTGAGGGTGGGTCACAGAGGAGGGATTGACAGGGAATAGCAAACAGTGAATCAGGTCGGGGGGGGGTGGATGCTGTGAAGACCGGAAGTGGTACACCGACATAACAGGCGTCACAGTGACAGATAAGGGGGTGTTGAGAAATGGTCTCCCCATCATGGCGTTCTTCTTCAGGAGGCAAAGATTTTAGGTGAACCTCTGACTTAGAGATCTCAGCTGGAGATCACTGTTTAGGTATCCCACAAGGCTGAGATGTTTTCCTCTTCCCTCAAGGCATGAATTGGTTTGGAAGGGAAATCCATAAATGAAATTGAGCACACTGGTTTCTCATTTTGTAATTTTCTGAAAAAAATCCCAAACAATACATGAGCACCTATTTGAAAGATGCTCAAAGTTGGGTCTCCGTCCACATTCATTAGGATAATGATAGTTGTTGGAAGAGTTAAACCCAGCATTTTGCTGGCTGAACACAACAGACGTTTTGTGGGGTTTTCCCCTCACACTGGAAGTAAGAGATGGGCATTACTGCTCGGTGCCTTGCACAGGCCGCTCTGGGGCTTGAGGTTCCAGGCTCTCTGGGGGGCTGGGAGCCCTCTGCTTTGAGCCGGAATTCGGGGAGGCTCATGTGGAGGGTTTCCATCAGCCTGGCCGGAAGTGCCACAGCACTCCTGCTCACAGCGAGGGGCCCGACCTCAGCCGTGACCACGATTAATCTCAAAGGTGGACGTAAATCGAAGTCCAGCTGTGTTCTCTGCAAGAAGAGGCGACAGGGCTGGCGAGCAACCTTTCCCACATGGACTTCCAGCGCCCCTCCAGGGCTAGAAATAAGTGAAATAACAGGCATTTTTGAAATTGGAGGCTTTTAGCTGGTTGCCTGAATTTATGGATTGACCCAGCAAAAGCCTTTGACGAACCATCATGAATTGCTCGAATTTAAACCTGTACCAAGTTAATAGTCCCCAAACTAAGGTGATCTATAGTGGCAAATGAAGGAAGAGATGTTATATTTATTCAAAACTAAAGCTGCAGAGCAGCGGACAGACACAGTTCTTTAGTACCTAAATCTGTGATTTTTAACTTTTCCATCCAGAACTAACTTTCAACCCATTTATGATCACATATTATGAATGCACATTAAACTTGCTTTGCTCTTTTATTTTCACTAAACAAATGTTGGGTTTTCAGTCTGTAGTCCTTACTGGTGATGGAGTGTGATATTCTGACTGTTAGAAAGTCCACCCCATTTCTGATGTGTCCCTTCCTTTCTTCTCCAGGCTAGTGTTTCCATCTGCGTCAGGCACAGACCTCCTGGGTGTGGAGGTCGTGTTTTGACCCGATATCTCAAAACGTCACTTAGAACATGGTTAGGGCTTTAGGTGCTGGCAAAGGAGGTTAGGGATTTTCAGATTTACCCCAAAATAAAGTGCTAAAGTCCTGTTGATATTCTTAAGCATACAGTTGGGGAGGGTGGTCTCTTCAACTTAACCTGGTCAAAGCTCAGTGGCAGCTGCATGACCCCCACTGTGGAATTTGCAGTTCCCTGAAAGAGAGGGTGCTGGCAAGACCCCCATCCCCCAAAGAGGGGACTGCCCCACACCCAGTGACTGATGCCATGTGGGACCATAAAGAAGCCACATTGTGGCTTCTATGTGACAATGTGAAGCCACATTGAATGCATTTATTAAAGCAGAAATGCTAAAAGGCTTTTTATAAAACACATATGATTATTATAGACAATTCAGAAAATACAAAAAAGTGTATAAAACAGCTATGTATCTTTGCTGCTGCTGCTGTTGAGAGATACCATTGTTAGCATTTTAGCCAATTTCCTTCCAGGCTTTTTTCAATGCATATATGATTTACAAAAATCAGTGTCATGCTCTACATACTGTTTTATAACTTATTTTTTATTCAACAATGCATCATGAAATTTCTCTAATGATTTTTAATGGATGCATTATATACCCTCACAGAGATACACTATAATTTCTCTACTATAAGTTATACTATAACAAAAAGCTTAATACACAAATATTTGTGTCTCTGATTGTTCCTCTTAGATAAGTTTCTGGAAATGGCATTCACGTGTTGAAGGCTGTAGGGGCTTTAAAGGTGCTTGTTAGCTACCACCTAACTGCCTGAGGACTGTTGTATCAACCCCACCCCAACAGTCAGAGAAACGTCTTTAAGGAAGTCAGTGGCTCCAAGTAATTGGCCACTCTTGGGTCAGATTGTTCAACAAACAAATTATGTGTGATAAGAGCGTGAAGGTGTGTGCAAGGCTTCCACACTGCTCTTAATAAGTCACAGAACCTTATGGAGTGCAGGAAGAATACGTGAAGAGCAATGTGCTCTTTATGGAATACAAAATTCCATGACACACCCTGAAAATATGGTTGAGGAAGAAAAATTGTTCCTAGATCAATAAGACAATGGCAATGTGTTATTTTTCAGTATTGTTTGAGTGGGGGCAGGTTGGGGAAAGAAAGTAAAGGAAAGGGAAACAAACACGTGTTGAAAACGTTATGTCTACCTGGTAAGCAAGGATGGACGCCTTGTTACCTGTGTGAGACACGGAAGGTCAGAACAGGAAGGGGTGTCGGAAATCATTTCTCAGATAAGGAAAATGAAGCCCAGAGAAGTTAAAAAATTCTCCCAACATCACTCGTCTAGCTGACAATCAGTTTCCTCTACAAGCAGAACCTCCCTGTACATGCATAAGACTGAAAAATGGTTAGAAAAGTGAAACTTTTCTTAGGTCAACATATGATTTTGCCAGAGGATTTAATTATTTTTATTAAATTGAATGAGTTTTAAAAGAATTTACTTGATCACTTGGCATAATGAAGACTCAATTTAGGACATTATCAATACCTCAACCCTGAGTCAACTGTGTTTGAGTCATGATATTTTAAAAATTTGGCATAAATACCAATGACATAATGGCTACAGTCTACATGGTTATGTAGATGTAACAGTGTGTTCAGGGCCCAGACTTTGGAGCCCCTGCCATCTTCAATCTGTGTCCCCTTGGGCCAACTACGTACCCTTCCTCAGTTTCTTCATCTGTCATATGAGAATAACCAGTGCCTGCCGCATACAGTTGTTGTGAAGATTAAATGAGCCTCAGTATGTAACGTGCTTAAAACAATGTCTGGCACATATTCAGTGCTATCTGAGTGTCTGATATTATAAACAGTTGTAGTGGTAGTACAACTTCAGAAATAGCCCAGTTGTATGATAATCTGTTCTTTAAATCACTTGCTGGAGACAATAACATGTTCTCTGTTCTCTGTGCACAGCACAGAACAGACTCAATAAGTGTCTGTTGAATGAATTGATGGATCAATGACAAATGGGTAAGCTCTTCTGTTTTCTTTGCTCAGCCCTCCTCTGCAGGTTTCACCTAATGGTGGGGTTTCATAGGGATGCCAATAGGGTTACACAGTAGTAATGGTGACAGGAGTCACCATCCACTGGATGCCTTCTAAGGATCAGGTGCTTTACATATGTACAGTTGATCCTCGTTATTTGCAGATTCCATATTTGTGAATTTGTCTTCTCACTAAAATTTATTTGTAACCCCAAAATCAATACTCATGTGTATCTCTTGGTCATTCACGGTCACATGCAGAGCATCAAAAAATTTGATGCGGGTGTTCCCGGCTGAGGTTGAACAAGGGGATGCTCTGTCTTCAGTTGCAGCTCTCCTACCGTAAACAAGTGTCCTTTTCATGGTCTACTTAGTGCCACGTTGTTCTCACTTTTGTGCTTTTTCCTTGATAGTTTTGCAGTTCAAAATGATGCCCAAGTAGAGTGCTGAAGTGCTGTCTGGTACTCCTAAGCATAAGAAGACTGTGATGTGCCTTACGGAGAAAATAGGTGTATTAGATAAGCTTCATTCAGGCATGAGTTACAGTGCTGCTGGCCGTGTGTTCAATGTTAATGAGTCCACAATATGTATTAAATAAGATGTTTTTAAACAGAAACACATAAAATAAGGTTATGTATTACTTGGTTGATCAGAGTGTGACCGGAAGCTCGCCAGAATCTAACCCTGTATTTCCCCTAGGAGCGATGGTTCAGTATTCACTGGTGTTTGTGTGACTTCATAGAGCATAACTACCATGAATAATGAGAACTGACTGTAATTCTTCATCCTCAGAATGATGCTGTGGGCACTGTCCCCATTTCCTAAAGACAAAGATGGTAGCTGAGACTGTTTGATGATTGGTGCTGGGTAACACAGAGTCAGGCTCTGAATCCCCCTCTGTGGGACTCTAACCCTGTGCATTTTCCAATGCACCATGCTGCCAGTTCCAGCCAAAGTCTTGCTCCGAGCTTGCTCTCACCCCTTCTCTGCCCTTTCTTTCTTTTCTTTTGCCTGTCCTACATTCAGACATTTACCAGGAAGCAGGCACAAACTCCATCACACAACCAGTTCTGCAAGCTCAGGCCTCTGTCTTCTGGATGCTCGGACCATGCCTCCCTTGGGAAGGGTTCCCTTGAGGCGAGTGCCCTGATATTCTCAAGTCAGGATCCAGTTAACTCCACTGATTCTTTTTCTCCACAACTTAATATCTCTGAAATCGGGATGCGTTTTTCCATCAATGACACAAATGCTGCAGGTCATGTGTGACGTGGTGATTATGGTCCATGTGTGCTTGAACTGGGATGTTTTTCTTGGCAGCATGACTGGACCACTGCAAACCTTCAATGTTAGTCAAAAAATATTTAAGAACTAATGGAGAAGGAATGAGTCACAAACCATATGAAAATCTTTCCTTGATACCTGATAAGATCAAGTAATCTTGGAGAATGAGTGTCAGCAGCTGGAATAAATTTCTGGAGCCAGCAGTGGTCATATTTCCCATCTCTTTGACCCTCTGTGATGCATTTAGGACAATTTCCTCTCATCTATTTTCCACTTCATGAATTCTCTCTTCAACCATATCTAATCAGCAGTTAAACCGTAACTGAATTGTTAATTTCAGTTATTTTTCTTTTTTACTTCCTAAAATTACATCAACTATTTTCATATATTCAAGGTTGTTTTAGTATTTTTTCTTAAAATGTGTTTCTTTAAGTGCAGTAAGCATTGTTATTTTATTACTGGTACCATTAATTCCTAAGGTCTTTTCATGTCTGTCTCTCTGTTCTTTTGCTTCTGCTATTTCTGGTTCATGGCATGTTATTTCTTTCTATTATTAAATATTCCTATTTGTGATCTGCTCATTTCTTGTGGGAATTCTTTGAAGATGCGTTCCTTCAGAACTATCTCTTCTTCTGCCAGGCACTTTGGGTGCACTGTCAGTTGGATCCATATCGCACGTGGGTTTGAGGTTTTTGGACTAACCAGATCGTGCGAATTTGAGCTCCAAATCTAGACAAGAGTTGGCTGGTGGTTATGATTATCAGTGACTTTTTTTTTTCTTCTCTCCTTCTATGCTTAGCACCAATGCTCCTCACCTCAGATGGCTCTGGGCTTTATCTTCTGTCCCAAGCTCCTTGCAAAGCTGTAGAAACTGAAGCTCCAGAGCTCCATTCTTGGCAAATTCCTTTACAGTATAAGTGGCTTCAGAGGGCTGCACATGCCTCTCCGTGTTTCCACTTCCTCTTAGATTTTGGCCTAGTAGTGTTTCTATACCATTTTGTCAGCTTTTCATGATTTTAAGATTTTTATAGTTTTATTGAGGGTCAACTGGCTAGCCCAAAACTTGGCTTCACCACTTACTGTGTGACTTTGGGCAAGTTACTGAGCCTCTCTGTGCCTACGCACTTCTGTAAAATGGGATAAATATTAGCAACCACCTAAAATGTTTGTTTTGAGAGTAAAATGAGATCTGAGTAAAGCAGGTAATGGAGTGCCTTGCCCCAATGTTAAGTGAATTGTACCTATTATTATTATCATTAGAATTTCCCATGGAGCTTCATAAATATATGACAGTCAAGCTTTCTTCCAGATCCCTCAGATCTACAGAGTTAGACTCTCTCTGAGTGGTGCCTTACTGAGGATGCCCAGTTCCCTCCATGGAAAAGTTGGGCCCACAGCCCCCTCTGGAACCAAGTGTGCAGCCCAAGCCCTGCTTCATGGTGCTGAGACCAAGTGACAGCTCATGTCCAGGCAGTGGGGCAGAGTCTAGACTAGCACCCAGGTGCCCGATCCCACCTGGGCCGGTGGATCCCTTCCCATCCCCTCCTTTTACCACATGGTCTCCTGCCTGGGGTCTCATTTCCCCAGGGCTCCCCCTTCACCAGGTGATGATGGGCGCTAAAAAGGTAAAGAGCTAAAATGTCATCCAAGTGACTGGTCGTCTTAAGAGCTAAAATAATGCCTCTTCCTGATGAAATCTCGTCCTGTCAGCGGCTGTGCCGTGACTCATGCGGCCCTTTGCCTGCCAGGGCCCTCCCCGCCGTGGACAACGGGGGTCTCTTGTCTTGTCCATCGCCCACTCCACAGCGAACATTCATTCGACAAACGCTGCCGGGCTTGCTGTTGGGGATGGGTCTTGTGTGGCGCTTGGGAGGGAGATCCAGATGTGACAAAACCAGTGCAGTGCCAGCTCCTCTGGGGTTTACAGCTGGGAGGACAGAGACTGTGTTGTGTAGGTTTTGCACCCTAGTTTAGTGCAGTGAGTGGCGCACAGTTGCGTGAGCTAGGGAATGAACAAAGAAAGGCACATTAACTGTCTCCCCGTGAACAGTCACGGCACTGTCTCCGTGGGAAACGGGCCTGCGGCAGAAGCAGGTTCCCGGCCCCTGGCTTCCTTGGTGCTGCTCTATATTTGTGGCTGGAGGGCTGTAGTTCCCCGTTATGGAGCCCAGGGGAGCTGAGGACGTCCCTGCACAATCCGTAATCACCCACCCCCTCATTTACACGGGAGAGCAGGAGGGCTTGGTTCCTGGGGGGCCTGGCGCCAGACTGTTGAAACCACTGTTTCTTACTGCTGCCTGGGGTTGAATCCGATATAAAATACATGTTCCTGTTCATTGCCATTTATGTGTTAGTTATCATTAACAGCCATTATAATTTTTTCCCAGTGGCAATTACTTTGATATTACTATATCTAAATCAAAGAGGACATTGCAGCAATTACTGTCGTAAGTTGATTGGGAACCACCTAATTTTTAAGTGACACTATTTTCTTATCAGCACGATAATTTTCTTTCGCAATAAATAATACACCAGGAGAGTTGTGCAACAAAAGAGTGCCATTTTACACAAGATTTTTTTTTTAATAGAGAAGAAATGTACCTACAGTTTCTCTTTCATGTAAGAATAATAAAATTAAGATCTGAATCCTAAGGTTGGGAAATAGTCGAACAGATTTTGAACCCAGTAGCTGAATTGCATGGGGCTGGGTAGGGAATGAGCTTTTCGTACCTTCAAT
The DNA here is from genome assembly GCF_020826845.1 of Diceros bicornis minor. Taxonomy (NCBI): domain Eukaryota; kingdom Metazoa; phylum Chordata; class Mammalia; order Perissodactyla; family Rhinocerotidae; genus Diceros; species Diceros bicornis. The sequence continues at coordinate 63,831,723 of NC_080755.1, forward strand.
CTTTTTCTAAAGCAGATGGAGAAGGGAAGGAGGGAAGAGAAGGTAGGAAAGAAGGAAGAGAAAAGAATGGAAGAGGCAGGCTATCCCTGCCCAGCCTCCTTCCCTTATCGGGCAGAGCAGCTCCCACATTTAGGGGTTCTGAGCCGGGGATCCACCAGGTGGGTAGGTTGCTTCCCCCTATGTGAGCAGCAGAAATCCGGGCAAGGTCACCACAGCTCCTCCCAGACGCACCGGGCACCAGGAAGCTGCAAGGGGCAGCAACCTGGGCACACGATGAGAACCTGCCTGTTAGTCTTCCCCCCTTGCCCGGCTGGTGCCTGGAACTCCAGTTAGCCTGGCCGGAGCACTCCGTTTCCTAGTGGATGATGGACCCGACTCCTCGTAAGTGATTTCAGTGTGCAGTCAGTGGTTTATGTCAGACCTCTCCCGGAGGACTGGTTTCTCGCTGGAGCCTGGATTGAGTGGTGGGTCCGGACGAGCCAGGAATGGGAAAGGAAAGCTCATAGAGGACCACACGTGACCCTCTCCTCTGAGGTCTTGCTCAGGCGGCCCGTGCTGGGCAACAGGTAGCAGAGCTTACCCTGAGGGCTGGAGGTGGTCATGCTCTTCTTCTGACCCCTGAGACCCCACTCCCTTCAAGGCCCCTTGGGGTCATCACCCACTACCCGTGTGTCCTCCTCTCCCACCTCACTCCCTGCACCTAGTGGGATGGATCAGGCTTGCCTTCTGCTGGGCCTTTGATTATCCCATTCTAGTTAGAAATTTCCTCCCCATCTCGAGGTGTGCAATTTCAGCTCATATGCCCCCCACTCCCTAAAACTGGCCAGAAACAATCCACTTTTCCTATGGAATACCCTCTGGAACCTTCCCCAACTTTCCAAGTCAGACACACCTGGTTTAACAATGACTTGGATATTTTCTAGCTGTGTGACATTAGGGAATTCACTTAACTTCTCTGGGCTTCAATTTCATCAGTAAATGGAGATTAAATATCTCCCTTAGTTATCTATCCTACTATTTATTTATAAATATTTTATAAATGTCCTATTTACAAATATCCTAATATTTATTGAGCACCTGGTTTGTGTAAGGTCTTGAAAGGCCTTGGGACTTGCTGGTTAAGCTGCAGATCCCGGACCCAGGCTGTCTTGGTCCCTATCTGGCTATTTTATTTATTAGCCTGTGACCTCGGGTACATTTATGCAGCTCTCTGTGCCTCAGTTTCCCTGCCTGTAAAATGGGGGTGATGATCATCATAGATCCTACCTCACAGGGTGGTTGTGTGGATTAAAGCAGTTACTATATAAGCAGTTAAATCAGTGCTTGGCATATTATAAGTGAGATGTGTTAGATATTATTGATTCTATAAAATAGCATCAGAGTTCACAGTCCAGAGCCCTACTGAGTGTACGACTGCTTAGCACTGAGCTCATAGTCCAGCACCTCACTGAGCTCACAGTCCAGAACATCACTGAGCTTGCAGTCAAGAACCCCACTGAACTCACAGTCCAGAACCCCACTGAGCTCACAGTCCAGAACCCCACTGAGCTCACAGTTCAGAACCCCACTGAGCTCACAGTCCAGAACCCCACTGAGCCCGCAGTCTAGAACACCACAGTGCTCACGGTCCAGAACACCATTGAGCTCACAGTCCAGAACCCCACTGAGCTCACAGTCCAGAACCCCACTGAGCCCGCAGTCTAGAACACCACAGTGCTCACGGTCCAGAACACCATTGAGCCCACAGTCCAGAACCCCACTGAGCTCACAGTCCAAAACCCCACTGAGTTTGCAGTCCAGAACTCCACCGAGCTCACAGTGCAGAACTCCCACAGTGCTCGCAGTCCAGAACCCCACTGAACTCAGTCTAGAACCCCACTGAGATCGAAGTCCAGAACCCCACAGTGCTCACAGTCCAGAACCCCACTGAGCTCACTCTAGAACCCCACTGAGATTGCAGTCCAGAACCCCACAGTGCTCACAGTCCAGAACTTCACAGTGCTCACAGTCCAGTCCCCCACTAAGCTCACAGTCTAGAACCCCACTGAGCTCACAGTCCAGAACCCCACTGAGCTCACAGTCCAGAACCCCACTGAGCCCGCAGTCTAGAACACCACAGTGCTCACGGTCCAGAACACCATTGAGCTCACAGTCCAGAACCCCACTGAGCTCACAGTCCAGAACCCCACTGAGCCCGCAGTCTAGAACACCACAGTGCTCACGGTCCAGAACACCATTGAGCCCACAGTCCAGAACCCCACTGAGCTCACAGTCCAAAACCCCACTGAGTTTGCAGTCCAGAACTCCACCGAGCTCACAGTGCAGAACTCCCACAGTGCTCGCAGTCCAGAACCCCACTGAACTCAGTCTAGAACCCCACTGAGATCGAAGTCCAGAACCCCACAGTGCTCACAGTCCAGAACCCCACTGAGCTCACTCTAGAACCCCACTGAGATTGCAGTCCAGAACCCCACAGTGCTCACAGTCCAGAACTTCACAGTGCTCACAGTCCAGTCCCCCACTAAGCTCACAGTCTAGAACCCCACTGAGCTCACAGTCCAGAACCCCACTGAGCTCACAATCTAGAACCCCACTGAGCTCGCAGTCCAGAACAACACAGTTCTCACAGCCCAGAACCCCACTGTCCGATACAACAGCCATGAGTCTCACCTCTAGTGAGCAACTGAAATGTGGCTTGTTCAAACCAAGTTAAAAAAAAAAAGAATAAACTATCTCAATAATTTTTTATATTGATTACAAGTTGAAATGATAATGTTTTGGATGTATAAGGCTAAATGAAATATATTAGGAAAACTAATTCCAACCTTTTTAATATGGCTATTAGAACATTTTGAATTACACATGTGGCCTGCATTTGTGGCTCACATTTCATTTCCATTGGACTAGAACACACTGTTCTGTTGTTCTCTGTTGGTCTAGAACACACTTCTCTGAGGACTAAGTGAAATAAATGTTCCAGGCACTAAGCACAGAGCCTGGAACATAGCAGGTGCTTGTTAAATGCTCTGTTTGTCCCTTTCCTCCACTCCCCTTCCCCAAGCATCTAGCCCTTTGTGCATGTGCCCCCTCCCCGATGGAGTGTAAGGTTCTTGCAGGCAGGACCACGTGTGGGTGGCCTTCATCCCTCCCACCACCAAGACAGCACTTTACAACGAACCCACCCTGGGCGAATGGGCCGTGTCCTATAGATGGGTGTCCTCCACAGCTCCTTACTGTATGGTCACCTGCCAGGATCCCCCCTATTGCTCAGCCCACCGTTAAGTGGAACTCAGAGCTGGGGGCTTCTGGGCCCTGATGTGGAATCCCTGCTCTGGGCCTCCCTGATGCTCCAGAAGAGGGGGCGGGGGAGGAAGAGAACAAACAATGTTGGTTAACATAATATTCTCTCTACCTTCATTGCATTCGGGTCTGCAAGAAGGGCCCTGGAAATGTGAAATAAACGTGTGTGTGATGATGAGATTGTTGGTGGAGAGTCATCTTGAAAGGACAGGAGCAATTAAGCTTGCTGGCTCACACAAGTTAGAATGACAACGTGCCAGCGTGGGCCCCGCTCATGCGTATAATAGGGCCCCGTCCCAGCTCAGCCGTATGCGTGGGGAGCGGATCTGTCAGCAGTGGGGGATCTGGGCCTCCTCCTCCTGCTCAGGTCGCCCATTCTCACAAACACCCGCCTTCACAGACTCTCTGATTGCATGCAGAGTCCTCATCTGAAGGAGTATGCGTTTGTACCAAGCACTCTTCCCTCCAGTTTTAACTGAATACCTAAAGATGCCAGCCAGAGAGGGAGCAGGCCGCCCAAGCCCCCGGAAGGGCTGACAGCCAGTGCTGCCGTCCTTGCAGACTGGCGTTACACGGATTGTCATGGACGAGTGTTGAGTGTTGAGGAGGGGGAGAGGGCCAGCCGGATGGAACCCAGGAGGGCTCACGCCCGCAGCAGCCCCTCAAGCAGTGCTGGGCTGGAAGGGTGCCGCCATCCATGACATAGTCTCTGGATGGCTTGGACAAGGTGACTAGACAGTGTACTGGGCCCTAGGGTCTGCCTCTTAAAACCGTGCGTGTGCGCACACACACACTCACATGCACAATCCAGGAAGCTTGAAAGTCTATCCTGCCTGTGGTTGCAAAGTGCACCAATCCTTCATCTGCCCTTAGCTTGTTTCTTCTTTTTTTTTTTTTTTTTTTTTTTGAGGAGATCAGCCCTGAGCTAACATCCGCCAATCCTCCTCTTTTTTTTGCTGAGGAAGACGGCCCTGGGCTAACATCGGTGCCCATCTTCCTCCACTTTATATGGGACGCCGCCACAGCATGGCTTACCAAGCAGTGCGTCGGTGCGCGCCCGGGATCCGAACCAGCGAACCCCGGGCCGCCGCAGCGGAGCGCGCGCACTTAACCGCTTGCGCCACCGGGCCGGCCCCCAGCTTGTTTCTTCTTTTGAGACAGCTGAGAATGCTGAGCTGCATTTTGAGGCTCCCTCTGCTTGTGGTCTCGCTCCGCTGTGGCCCATCTCGCCTCCACATCAGGGTGCACTCATGTTTCTTCCCACCCCAGAATAACGTAAGGATTGGGGCTCTCTCCGGCTCTCTGCTGATGTCCCTCGCACAGAGTTCCCAGCATCAGCCTGACCCCGGCTCAGGGATTAGACTTCTGCAGTGGAACAGGGCCTGTGTCACCACCCTGGACCCAAGGACCACTCTGTCCCACAAACAAAAGTGCAGTGAATCAGCCTTGACTGCCAGCTCATGGGGGGCTTACCTTTGCCTTGGACTGCTCCGTGCTGGGGAGGACCTGGGCTGCAGGGCACTCCACAGGGCTGTGTGGGACCTTCAGCTAGCTTGGTGTGCCAGGAACAGCACAACAGGAGAAGAGCGACGCTTGAGGGGGGTGCGCCTTGGAGAGGACCAGGTCTCTCTGCATACCTAGGGGGTCAGCACCTATGTGGGATTAGGGGCCAGGGTGGTGGGGAGGTGAGCACTTCTTTCCAACAAGGTTCCGAGTAGTGGAAGGTGGAGGAGTTCCTTCAACCTTGCCCCCTGGAGGCCTGGGGTTCGTGGCCTTGCCACTTAAGCCATGGATCTCGTGGTCTCTACCACAGAGGTCTGCTTTGAGAGGCCCGCTCAGGCAGGGTTGCCATAACTGTGGCATCGCAGGAATAGAGACCCGGTTCCCCATGGGCCCCATGATGCAGTCATCCATGCCACCCCTTGTTAAGCCCCTGACCTGCTCCTAGGTACTGAGACCTGGTGACGCACTCAGTCCCTGGCTTCACAGATCTGGCGAGATTCACGAAGACCTCACCTCACCCACAACAGGCCTCTGCCTTGTCATGGTTTTTCTGGAACACCCCGGTGCTACGAGGTGGTGGGTGGTTTGCAGTCGCAGCATCCATCCTGCCCCTCCCGTTTCTGAATAGCACCACGGGTTTCTTGTGGTTTGGATAATCTTCTCGACACAGTTGTAGGTTCCCTTGTCCCACTCCAAAGGAAGGGGAGGCCTTCTTTTGGAGAGCTGGTGGGTGGGGTGTGGATGCAGTGAAAACAGAACCTCTTCCTGCAGGCAGCCGTCTGAGGAAGCGGTCTGAGAAGAGAATCCCAGAGAAACAGAGCTGGGTCCCTGATCAGCCTGAGCCTGAAGCCTGAACTATCTCGTTACATGAGCCCCCTTAAGCCAGTTTTAGTTGGATTTTCTGACACTTGCACTGCAAAGCATCCCAACTGTTTTTTAAGGTGATATATATAATAAATACATAATAGTTGATATATTTCATATGACTATAATAAAGATTTTGGAAATAAGCCACTGCGGACCTATCATTGGTTAGTTTTATTTCACTTAAAAAGACACGTAGCTTCTTCCACCTTTGGGTGAGGAGGATCACAGGGGTAACGAATTTCAAGACTTTGCTATTCACTTTGTGGTATTTCCTGTCTTTTTTCCAATCTCAAGGCTCTCAGAGCCATCAAGGCCGTAACCGACCGTCCTGGTGTCATGGGGGCGCATTTGAGGATCCTCGCGACTGCACTGTTTCCAGACCCTCCCTACGCCTCTCTTGTTCCAAAGGCAGAGGGGAAAGGAGCCGGTATTACTATGGCAGGGACATCAAGACAGGTGCCTTCCATATGTCAGATCGCATCCAAGGTAAGTATCATTATAATTCCCCCTTAACAGATGACAAATGAAAAAGAGAAAAAGAAAAACTCTGAGGCTCCTGAGCGTTAAAAATCTTCCCCCCAAATTGGGGCTAATCAGTGGGATTTGCACTCAGGTCCATCTGACTTCTATGTGTGTACATGCCGGCTCCATTGCCCAGCGAGGAGTCTCCAGATGGCACCTTTGCCAAGTTGGAACAGGGTCCTCTCTCATGCGAGGCAAGCATCATGACCAGAATCCTAAAGAAACTCTTCCTGGAAGAGTGAGAATCTCTTACTTGATCCTTAAATTATAGTCCTTCTTAGTTTTCCAAGGGTTTGGTGTTCCTTCACTCCTTCACTCATTCATTCACTCATTCATTCATTCAGCTACCGTATTGAGTGCGCCTACCACGTGCCAGGCACTTCTTGGGCCCTCCTTCAGGCCGACTGTACCTTTCCCTGATGTGGGGATCAGAACAGCCATTGAGACTTCTGAGGAAGTCCAGCATCTGGGGGATTGATTTTGGATAGAGCTAAATCAGCACATTGGACTGAGGGTAGCAGGACATTGAACCTGCTATTAAGAATAAAACAGGGGGCTGGCCCCGTGGCTTAGCGGTTAAGTGCGTGTGCTCCGCTACTGGAGGCCCGGGTTAGGATCCTGAGCGTGCACCAATGCACCGCTTGTCCGGCCATGCTGGGGCGGCGTCCCACATACAGCAACTAGAAGGATGTGCAGCTACGACATACAGCTATCTACTGGGGCTTTGGGGAGAAAAAGGGAAAAAAAAGGAGGAGGATTGGCAATAGATGTTAGCTCAGGGCCGGTTGTCCTCAGCAAAAGGGGGAATATTGGCATGGATGTTGGCTCAGGGTTGATCTTCCTCACAAAAAAATAAAGAAAGAGAGAAATAAAACATTTATTTGTTACACCAACAGGTGGACACCACGGACCCAGCACCATCCCTCTTCTTTAGAGCTCCCAGGTGCTCAGATCAGGTTGCCTGATTTTCCATATGAGCAGCCTTGGGCAGAAGAGAGGCTAATAGTTTGCCTGACGCTGTGGCCGGCCAGCTCACTAAGGTCTTATTTGCAACTGGAAAAACCACGGGGTCAGTGCCTACCCTGAAATTCTGCAAGAGCAGATGCTCCTGAGGCACCAGACTGGGTTTTGTTGGTTCGATTTTCAAATAAAAGTGAAAAGCTTACGTTGCTGTAATATCTGTCAGTAGGTCCTACGTTCCAGCTCAGAGGTGCCAGTGAGCCAGGCCTTACCTTCAAGGAGCTCACAGTCTTCAGAGAGACAGCATGTACATAGATAGACTCTAGAGTGCCATGGAAAGTGCTAGAAATGAGGTCTGAGCAAAACGCTAATGGGGCCCACAGGTGAGAGTAACTATCTTTGCTTAGACAGAATCGGGAAGGTTGTAAAAACAAATGCACTGGAGGCAGCCAAGCGACAGAGCTGCCCCCGCAATCACCCGCCAACCCCTTTGTTAACTGACAGCCACATGTTTCCAGGAAAAGATCCAGCTGGAAGCCTGGAGACCCCACATCTCAGATTCGTACTGGGGGTCTACAGAGGCCTGAGAAGTTGACATGCAGCAGAGGTGCCACCTCTCCTCTCCCAGCCCAACCTCTGCCCCAACCCTGACCCTCCGGGAATGTTCTGAGGTCATCAGGGGTCACTTTCAGTCCCTCCTGTCCCTGCCTCCGCTCCACCCTGTGGGTGAACGTCCATGGGGTTGGGACTCTCCTGATGATCCTGCTCAGAGACTGGCCGTGCCCCTCAGCCCTGAGGCCCCTCTTGTGGGGTGGCCGCTTGGCCACATGTGCTACCATCACCGCGGCCAGGACCCGATGCTGAGAATGAGGGGCCAGGCACTGCAGACTGGGCAGGTTGTCCTGTCACCACCGTGCAGCAGAGCCACGAGGGAGCCCCACTGCCGGCCTCGTGTCCCGGCCGTTTGTAGGCTCATAACTCGGATGGCGTCTACACTGCGGCTTCCTTTTTGATTCCAAGATGCTTTCCTGCCGCTCTCCCCATCCCAGAGCCCTTGTTCCGACTGCTAAGGTGGTATATTAAGAAGCACTTGTGTGGATTATAACTTTTCCCTGATGAAGGCCACAGCCTCCTAAATTACTGTAATCTCTGCGGACCTATCTTTAAATAAAGCTGCGCGTTATTTAACTTTTTAAATAAAGTTGCTTGTTCCAAGTGACCTGATCCAAACATGGGTGTAAATCGGGTGCTCCCCCTTTCCTCAGGATAATTGTAAAATATTGTGGTAATGATACACGCACGCCGATAGGGGGAGATCCAAGAAAGAACCCCTGGCGTCTGTACCTCATGTTCTCATCAGAAGACTGGCGTCTAACCGGGGCCTGGGCAGGGAGGAGAGCGTGGTGTGACAAAGAATTTGACTCTAGAAGCAGAAGGAAAACTGGAAGAGTTTAGGCCCTTTTGTGACCAGCCTTTGCTTAAAGGGCAGTGAAATACAGGTAGGGTCCGCTGTCACCTTTTGCTAGCGGCCCCGGGACACTCCTGTCTCCTTTCTCCCTTCCTTCTGCCCGTTTAGAACTGTATGAAACAGTTGCCCCCAGAGCACTCCCAATAGCAGGCAAGTTTCAGAAGGAATGGCTGATTCAAAGAAGCTGACAATGTGATGAGAAAAGGCAACTGTTTTCATAGTTAGACCAAGTCCTCGTTCTTCTAATTCACACCTGGGTAGCCCCCGGGTTGCTCAGAAATGCCTTATGAACAGCATTTGGCAAGATGGGAATCTCTTCAGAGTCGGGTGATCTGGTACTTTGTTACTCGAAGTGCGGTCCGTGGACCGGCAGCACCAGCATCACGTGGGACGTGCAGACGCCTGGGCCCTGCTGTGGGCCTGCACGGAGACAGGTGACGTGTGCACAAAGCTGGAGTAGCACCACTCAAGTGGAGACAGCCTCGCTCTGGGAGCTTTCCATGGACCTGTCTCTGTTCCACCAGGGACTAAGCGAACTGGGCAAGGCATTTTTCTGTGCTTAATTTTCCCATCTCTAAACTGGGCATCCTTCATCTTTATCTATTTAATAGTAAAGAGGTGAAGATAGATAGTGAAACTGTACTCAAACACAACAAATTTGCAAGCCAAGATGTTACATAAAGAACATGTAAAAGTTGAAATGATAACTATCCTTCAATAATGACAATGGTAGTGCTTTTAATTTTACTGCTTAGAGAATGAACAGTTTTTACAGCAGGGGTGACACTGGGGCTCCTTTGGCTCAGTCTCATCCCATGTACCCTGATGTACCCGGATGTAAGTAATTCTCCAAAAGTTACTTTGAGTGAAAACCCTCAAGGAGACGACTCAATTTCCAAATGTAAATTCCAACAACATATAGAGGGACCAGTATTGTTTCCAGTCCCCTGGTGAGAAACGAGGTTTTCTACAAAATGAGATTGCCTTTGACATTGCTGCCATTCGTGCAGAGGGTTTTTCAGTGTTAAAAGAAGCTGTTTCTATGGGCAAAGGATTTGTTCGTGTAAAGTTGAAAGTTTACCCTTGTTATGCATGAGGTCCAGGAAGACAGAAGTGATGTAGAAAGACATGGATGTTCAATGTCATGTGGTTTTGAAGGGCTTGTTTCTGAGCTTTCATTGTAATCTGTCTTTTGTACAGAGTATGAGATTCTCGCCACACGTGAACATGAAACTTGGGACCACCAACATCTGTCCCCATACGTGTCCCTTCCCCTTACAGTACTTCCCGCTGCCATGCCTGCAGCCGTCCACCACAGCCCTGAGTCTGTCGGACTCAGATTTCTATTTCAGGTGGAACAGCAAATTCAGATTCTAGATACTTTGCTGTTAAAAGATTATGATAGTCAAACGTTATCAGCTTTCTATAGGCAATAACATAAGCAGGTGAAATCACTCTAGAAAAAAACAGTCAACACATGATAATACAGATTTTCTTTATTTGATTTTCATTATTTGACAAACAAGAATACATTGATAGGAGACGAGACTTTCCTTGTAGCATTAAAACTAAATTGTAGGCATTCATCCGTTAATTCCACTGGGGTTTTTTTTTTTTTTTTTTCCCCCAAAAGGCTGTGTGGTATTCAGATGACACAGAAGCAAATGATCTGGAACCCTGACTTGTGCTGGATTAAACGGAGTCTGGAGTAGAACACACTTTCATGGTCAGAACTGTGATATTCTTCCTGGGTTGGTCGTCATTTCATCCACCAAAAAATTTATAACAGAGGCCAGTTGTTATTTTGTGGCACTTTTAATCAGCCATATAGCGAGGGACCTTGGCAAATTACAAAGGGGGTAGGACAGAGCGGCCTGATGCGCTAGGAAGGGATCTGCCTGGGCTCCAGCTTCATTTCCGAGTCCAATAAACTCCGTGACCTTGGACAAAGCACCTATTCTTGCTGGATCTCAGTTTTTTCATTTATAAAATGGGTAGAACTAGATTGTCCCTTAAATCTCAAATTTTACCGTTTAAAGGACAATTGAGTCTTCTCATTTATGAGGGCAGAGTGTCCCAGGCTCCTTCCAGGTCTAAGTTTCTGCTGGCCGACCCCCCAGGTGTGGGCGCACAGAGAGCAAGGCAAAGGCTCCTCCAAGCAGGACACCCTTTAGCCCCTAAACATGCTCCTGCACCTCCCACTGACCAAAGAAACCGTTTACTCAAGTCATTCTAAGATGCAGTCAGCTCTTCACCTGGGAGGAGAAAGCACAACAGCCGCTGACAATTTTATGGAACATTTTCCTGAGCTCTAAGCTCAAATCCATCTTTCGTACTGGACATTAACACCAGTCAGTTGGGTGTGTTTTAATTATTATTTTAATTTCACGTTGGCAGAAACACTGTCAGATAGTGCCCTTCAAGGGGAACTCTTCATTTGGGGGCCGTTGGAATCTCTGTACTTTTGGCTCAGTGCTTCTGGGCACATACGAGCCACATGTTGGTTTCCCCAAACTACACTCCATGCAGTACTTAGCCTGCTGCTGGAGGGGTCCAAGACACGCTTCCCGAGAGTGGCCCTGTCTCCCGGGATGCTTTGAGCAAGCACTGAAGGGCAGGCCTGCGATGGGCACTATGTCGTATCAACAGATGCTGGGACGGTACTTACACCAGGACACTTTTAGTCTTACCGTCACATCTCATTAGCTACTCAGATCTAGTGAAAGAATTCTACAGAAGACTCAAGCATACATAATTGAAATATGCACCTTATTTGACTTTCTTTGAATATTAACTCTCTTCTATCAAGAATTACTTGAACTGATAAATATTGGTAAAATATTATTTACAAATTTGGTTAGCTGTTTTTTTGGGCCAACATTCCATAGTTTGCTCATGTAACAGCAATAAGGTTCTCATATCAAACATTCTTCCTTTTATAAGTTGAAATAACATGATGCTAAAGGTCTAGTAAAAAATAGAATTCAAAGCTTAAAATGCCCACACCAACAGCATTGATAATCCAGAGTTTTACATTTCAACTTCTGAAATATGATCCTAAATATTTAATTCTGGGCCATAACTAGAAAATTAGTTACGGAAAATCTAACTTTCAAAAAAAAATCCCAATAAACTCCAAACACAAAAATTAACTAACAAAGTTTGCATAGATAAACTGTGTGTCTGAATAAGTACTATAAATAACAAATACTATTTAATAAAACAAGAAAGTGGAAAGTATAGAGAAGAGTAATTATGAATCCTTCAAATCAGGTCATTTCGCATCTGGGTTCCATTCATAGAGCTTGCATTTTAACCCGTGGGAAATCATTGTCCATAGCTGATTGTGCTTGGTCTTTTTCCATTGTATTTTTTCTGAAAGTTGTATGTTGCTCATCTGTTTTTATATAAATCTAAAATATGGTATTTATCCTATATGTACGGGTGGTAAAGTGATCAAGTAAAATATTTTCAGGATTAAGCAGCCCCGCTCCCTTTTAAAGGAAACTCTGAAAGTAGTAAACTCAACCTAATTGGGAACTCCACGAAGGGGTTAAAACATTACCCATTACAAGTCGGGTGGCCATTATAAATGTTACCTAAATAAAAGCCAGAAACAGGAAGCCAAAAAGCAGGTCCCTACGGCAGGCATGTGTCTTAAATGATATCATTTGTCAAGTTTCCAGCATCTTGTGGTGGTGAACAAAAAAGAAGGTCTGTGTTGTACTGAGGACATTACATCCTCATTAGCTGGAAAGTTCCTTAAGCACATAATGCAGGATTTTCATTTTAATAAGAAGCAGCCATTTGTCACTGCACTTTCATAGATAAATACTGAATGTAATACTAATGATCATTTACAGAGGCTCTGTCCTACTCCTGAGAAACTCCATTCAGATGAAATCATACAATAACAATTTATAGAACGTATCACGCAAAACTTCTGTGTTGTTTCTTTGCAAACTATTCTCTGAATTTTTTTTTAACGCTGAAATTGGTCAACAGTAGAAGTCATCATCAAAGGGACCCAAAATGACATTGTTGGTATTTTTTGCATGCAAAACAAATTTGAAGGAATAGCATTTGGCTTTTTAGAAGTCACAATGGAATGGTAAGGAACAGCTGGGACCCTCTGGTTTCTCGGCTCACCTACCAGAGTCAAGCCCCTCCATGTGCCCAGCCAGAGGCCTCAAGGCTGATGTGCAGAGAAGGCCACCTTGAGAACTGGGAAATAACTCCTCCTCCACGATCGTCCAGCCCTGGCCCCGTCTCTAAAACAAAGACTGACAATTGCCCTGAATTATGGATGTGCTTTTTGTGATATGTAATGCAGTTCAGAAGAAAGGTGTTGAGAGCATCGCACCATTTCACCTCCCATTAGCGGCTGGTCTTGAACGATAATCCCAGAAGATGAAACTGATGCTGAACTATGACCCTCAATTTACAAATCATTTTTCAGAAGAACAAAAAAAAAGTTTAAACATATTTTTGGCATTATCTGAATGGGCGGAATCTTTCATGCTTATTTTCTAAGAATAAATGAAAACAGCATGCACTGTAGTTCCTTAGTTTGGGGAAAGAGAGAGCATGAGGTTTTCAGATTATATTTTATTTTAAACCTGGGTATTTGAAAATTTTTTTTTACATAGCTGAATTTAGTATATTCCTTCAAAACATAATAAATTTCTATTCTGTAGCTTAAGGGATCCATCAGTTAAAATGTTGGTCTTTCATCTTTATTACCCACCCATGAAAGTGAAAGAAACCGGGACACACTTCAGTTTAGAAGCAGCAATTTGGTTGGCAATGTCCTTACTCCTCAAGTCTTGACAAAGGGGAAAGCGCATCATTGCTGAGATTTCACACATCCCTCTGCACAAGCGGCAGCTAGGCCTATCAGACGTATACTATGCTACGTTTAATAATAATCTTTGATGAGCTGATTTGATTACAATGTTCCTCCCTTACCAGGCATTTCCTGTGCAGTTACATTTCATAAAACCTGCCCCCTCCCCTTTGTTTGTTTGTGTATCTGAAAGCGAGGCAAAGTCTCTTTCCGTTTTGCTACAGCTGTTAGGTCTGAAAGGGACAGATTAATAACTGAGCCCACACTGGCCCGGCTTTCCTTGCACCCTGCACTAGTAACCCTTTGCTATAATGAGGACACAGAGCCTCGCATCAGGCTGCTACCCTCTTCATAACTCAAAAGCGTCACAGTGGCAATAGCCTCTAGTGCCATTTGTCTTCAGTGCAGTTGTGACACTTCGGCATGATCCATAATTTGGCAGCTATTTACCGTGACATTTCCCTTCAGTGCAGCCATAACATTCAGTGAAGCCATTATTTGGTCCCATTTACCATATAAATTGTATTGTTGTGCATGCATGCTAGCAGCTACATTAGGTACCTGAAAATGAGTAAATCTTGTAAAATAGATACTAACAGCTATTCAGCAGGAGGATTTCCTTGCTCCTCAGACGGAAGGAAAGAAAACTTAAATATGGTCACCAGGGTTCCAGGAGCATCTTTAATTGCGTTCATATTTATTTAGCATGTTCGATACACGGAAACCCAAGGCTTTGAAAAATAATCTGGTGGGCTTTGCCTTCAACTAGAAAGGCACTACGGGATTTCCAACTCAACGATGAAAGCTGTGGCAGTCTCTGGTGAGCTGAAGGTTAGGAGGCAGGCAGAGCAGCTCCGGGCATGACTTCTTACTCTCACGTGTGTGACATTGGGATAGAGTGACAAGAAGCATTTCATTGCACTAGAACATGTGGAGAAGTAAAATGTGAACATAGGATCAGTGGCTGCTATTCTGCTTCCAGGATCAGAGATAAAACATGCCTTCTAGTCTGAACATCTACCACACGAAGCAACTGTATTATTACCCAAGATCCCCTGGGCCCCTGCTTTGCACAGTGCTATTTGATATACCCTGCTGCAGGCTGGTGTGACCCTCTTGCAGTGTGCCTACACAGTGCTTTCCCACGCATGGCAAAGTTGTGTTGTGTAGACCGCCAATGTGGGTGTAGCACATACTTTTCCCTTTCCTGGGCATGTATTAAGTTTTTAAAGTCCCCTGAATCTCTGTAGTTTCTCTTTCTAAAACCTGCTTTTTGTCTATATGTTTTCAACACTAATTTACTTCGAAGGGAAAAGAGAAATTCTCTTTTCCCTCACCAGGATGATTGTGCATAAAAGCCATTAAATAAGAGTTACTTCTTTAAAATAGGTTTGTGCTCACTTAATCATTTTTTCTAATAATTTAAGAAAATCAAAGTTTTGGGGTAATTCCTTAAAATCTATTTAGTTAGTTGGCTAGTGATTTATAGGAAAAAAAAAGCCACGTCCTGAGAATATGGACTCTGAAATATGGCTGACTTTGCAATATCTCTTATTTATTAACTACTTATTAGCATAAGACCAAACTCTCCAAAGCAAAGAATTTGTGAACTATTTTTAAGACCGATTTTAAAATCTCATCAAGCTGAGGACATACTGATTTGATCAGATCTTGCATCAGGAATTAATTTAGTTCCCTGGAACAATAAAGTCTGGAATGAGACTGTCCATGACTAAAGACTTGAATGTAAAAGTTTTACCTCTGAGCCATCGAGGGAAGTTTTATTAGCACATTTTTTTTTCAAGTGAGGGGCAAAGAGAGAAAAAAAAGAAGAGAAAGAGAAACCTATTCCTTAACACCTTACTCTTGTTTTAAGAAATATTATCTCCATTTCAACTAAAAATAAATTGATTTGAGTAATTCTGAGGCATAAAGTACCCATTTTCTTTCTCCTTTGATTTATGTCATTGTTCTGTTTTTACAGCTTACTGTTGACAGAGTGAGGTAATTCAACTACAATTTTTCCAGTGTTTTTTCCCATGTACATATAATCGACGGCCCGGAATACCGACTCCAGGCCGGTAAACCTGCCCTCTGCAGAAAGATCTCCAAGGTCCACCTCACACACCAGGTCCCCACTTGCACACATCTGAAGCAAGTGGTCCATGGCTGCTCGATACTCAGGAAGGTAATGGTTCAAGAAGAAGCCCTGGACGCTGGCAGATTTCTTCAGCAGTTTGGCTGGCAATGCTCCTGCTCTCACAGGGGAAAGGCCGGTAGGAGTTTGGTAGCCAGAGATAAACCCAATGACTATCAAGCGCCCTTTGATGGCCAGGGCGTCTACAGCCACGTCAAACATGGCTCCCCCAACGGATTCATACACCAGGTCGACACCCTCGGGGTACTCCTGCTTCAGGACAGCACCCACGTGCTCAGTGTTATAGTTGATGGGACGATCACAGCCAAGAGATTTCAGAAAAGCAGACTTTTCATCAGAAGAGCAGGTTCCAATCACATGGCACTTGGCCTTCTTTGCAAGCTGCACTGCAAACTGGCCCGTCCCCCCAGCTGCTGCTGTCACCAAAACTTTTTTCCCTTCAGACAGTCCTCCGAGCTCTTTCAGGCTGATGTATGCGGTGGTACCACTTAACAGCAGGGAGAGATACTCGGGTTTCACAGAGGGCACTGAAGTCGCAACACTGGCAGGCACCACTGTGTACTCAGCGAAAGAGCCAGCCGCCATGTAAGCCACAGCTTGGCCAACAGTGTATCTGGCACTGGCAGACAGGCCTAGGGCCACCACCTCTCCTACACCTTCGAAACCTACGTCAAAGGGGGTCTTTACTGAAGGGTCGTATCGGCCGGCTGAATAGTTGATATCAGATGCATTAACACCAACAAATCTAGAAGAAAACAAACAAATAAATAAATACATATATTACGATGTTTTCTTCATCAAAGCCTTTATATTCCGCTTAGAGAAATTCCTCTAATTTCGGTGAATCGGGAGGGTTGGCTAAGCTATACATTCTGATAGAATTCAAAAAAATTTGTCCTGATATTCAGTTGAAAAAAAGGAATTAAACAAGTATTAGTTCAACAGGGATTTGCAATCAGAGTTTTGGTATATTTTATTCTTTCATCTGTTTAGAAATAATTTCACATCACTTTAAACATCAAGTTATCTATTTCACATGTATTTCCCTCTGCTTTCTTTCAGAAACAGAAATAAACCGGAAAAAAAAAAAAATCAGGAAGCTCTCTTATGCAAACTTCACTGGAGCTATGAGCTGGAATTAATTGGCTTCTTAACAAAGATGTTAAAAACAACAGTGGGATAAAATATATTCAAAGAAGTAGACTTGTATTGATTTTGGCAACAATTTAACACTTCAGATAATAATAGTAATGACAATGATATTATTAAAGATTGATGTAACGTGGAAGGTCATCGGTTGTTCCATGTTCCTGCAGGGGCTGTTGAAAACACTGAGAGGGGCTGCCGCAAATTTTCTTTCTGACGTTACTATGTCCAGGGCGAAAATATGCATTTTGATTAATTGAACAAAAATTGTCTCATAAGGATAGAGAAATTTTTATGGAACATTCAACATTTTACAGTCCTTTTCAGATGAAAAGGAAAGCAAATCGTCATTATATTTTTGCTCAACAAGAAGCAGAGACATAACTTGATTAACTCCAGATGATTATTTTCACTTTGCTATCCAGAGTGAATTTAATTGCAAGGCCAGTATTTTTACCAGCCTTTTTTCTCTTGGTATACCTCATAACAAAAATATCTTGATACATAAGGAAAAAAAGCCATCCACTGAGAATTTCAGGAGGTGGCTTAGACACATAATGGAGGACCCTAAAAATGTCACTTCCACCTGTAATGAAATGAAAAGATGGTAGTATGTGGTGGCAGGAGGAAAGCTGGTAAGTAGGTCATTTTAAAATAATTCACTTTTAATTTAACTTAATAAACCCAAACTGCCCTGTGCAAGGATCCACTTCCACTGCGCTATAGGTAACACTTTGCACTTATAAATGCTCCCTTATGATTATGCTCTGCATATCTACAACACTGAAAGCTCCCTACATATTGTAGAAATAAGAAAGCAGGAAACCATTTCTTTCGGGCATGTCAGGCCGCTTTCAGAAGTTAGCACACCACACAGCCTCGAAATAGCCTACAGAAACCCATACCCAGAAACGATACTCAAGAATGAGAAATGGGAAAAATGATTTTCGCTGGTTTCTCATTTGGCATTTAATACCAAGATGCCTACATTCTATTATTCTGTCGGGGGGGCTGCTATCTTTTCTTTAAACTTACGTAATTCTTAAGGCCCCGTCTTTTAGAAAAAGGGCCAGCTTCCTGGGATCGAGCTGCTGTATTTCACAGACAGCAGCCAGGGCAGAGCCCAGCTGGAGCGTCTCGTCTCTCAGTGGCCCTGCTCTAGGCTGTAAAGCAAAGTCCAGGAAGGCGTCCGCGGGGTGGAAGTGACCACGGGGTTTGTTTTGGAGGTGGGGGACTAGGCCCTACCTCCAGCTCTGTTCCCTTCACCCCAGGCCCCTCGCCTCTCCGCCTCTCCCCGCTTGTCCCCCTGGCGTTTCTGCAGTCCCAACTGGAGAGGCCATTCCTTTGCGGGAAGCCCCTGCCTTGGACTCGGAGGGACCCCCCCCCCCCGGTGGTGGCCGGCCCCTCGGGTCTCCTCATCTCGGAACCTACGCGCCCTGGGGGGCCTTCCAGTGGGAAAGCATTGCTGGAGGAAAACGCACCCCCCCCCACCCCCGTGCGCCAGGCTGTGGTTTGCCACTTCCCGGAGAGGGGTGGCGAGACCCACTTCCCGGAGAGGGGTGGCGAGACCGAGCAGGCACACGCCCCCAGAGAAAAGCGGAGGTGAGAGGGCACACGAACCAGAGGGGGGAGCAAGGGCCAGGCTGAGGGTGGGGGAGTGGGGCTCTGCTGGGAGCTGGGTGGCTGCAGCCGACCAGCGGCAGCTTGAGTTTACCATAGGGGCTTTGCTTAAAAAACCAAATCAAACATTGCGGTTGAGCCCAGGGCAAGCGCTGGAGAGGTGGCAGGAGACCCGCAGGGCCCGCCGCGCACCCCGTCCAGGTTGCGTCCAGCTCTCCGATTACCCCGAGGCGCCCTCGGTGCGCCCCGGCCGGCCTGCAGGGCGCCAGAAATCGGTGCTTCTGGGACTGTCTCTCCTCGGAAGTGCCCGGCCTCCGCTGACGGCCCGACCCTCCCGGCCCGCGGCCTCTCCGCTGCCACAACCAAGAGGCGCGATCAATGTCTCCATCGCCCGGAGCGGGCTGGGGCCGCGCCGGCCGGCGTTGGAGTGGAAGTGCCGCCGCCCAGGCCGCGACCGTGACCTCGGCCTCCTTGGGCCAGGTGGAGGTCCCGGCAGGCGCGTCCAGTCTGGTGTGGCCGCGGAGCTCCGGCCCACGGGCGGTCAAGTTCTCGGGCAGCGCCGATAGCACAGCGCACCGGAGCGCAGCGGCTGCCCGCCTGGGGTCCGCCGGCGGCCGGACCGTGACCTTGGCCTACCATGCACCCCCATTTTGCGTGCTCCCCCACCGTCCTGCCATCTTCTAAATCGCCTGCGTCGTGGGTAAGGGCGTCTCGGGCTGGTGGCGACAGCCCGCGACTACTCCGCTCCGCGCCCCTTGCCCCCTCCAGGGTCGCCCAGCCCCTGGTGCCGGCCCCCCACTTCTCCCCGGAACCCCGTTTTAATGCTGCGTGGCCGCGGCGGCTGGTGGGGACCCGCCACTGCCCGGACGCGCCTTCGTCCTTACCTAGGCTTTGGGAAGAGCTGCGTGAGGGTCGGGAACCGCGCCTTCTGCTCCACCAGAAACTAGTTCAAGAGCAGCAGGCACAATGGGACAGGGGGCCCGGGTGGGCGAGCAGGGACAGGAAGGGCGAGCGGGCGAGGAAAAGAAAGGAAAGCCGCGCTGGGAAGGATGCGCGCATTAGAGACTCTCCTGGTACCCCATTTAATTTAAAATACGTGCTTTTATGAGTGCAGGGTTCTAGCGATCCGACGGGAGGGTCCACTCAAAAGACTAAAATCGAGGAACTCCAGGAAACAGAACGGATCCGGTGTGGGCTTTCCCCAAATATATATCCTTCCAGAGTCACCCGGTTATTGGCCCTAAAAAGTGCTGAACCCCTTCGTCACGTTTATTATGAAACAGGGCAGTCCTCAGGGGGAGGGAAACGCTTTCGCTGAACAAAAACCAAACCCGAAGACTCGAGTCCAAAGCAAAAGCCTTCAATACTGGCAGACAAAGTCGTCCAAACCAAACTTTCCTTAAAAAAAAAAAAAAAAGAAGAAGAAGAAGAAGAAGAAAGAAAAGAAAAGGAAGAAAGAAGGAAAAAAGAAAAAAAACCCCTCAGCCTGGAGAGTCAGCAGAAATAATCTTACCCTCTCGTGAGCAGCAAACCGTTTATCAAAAATGCCTTCCCCACCCCCCAGTTCCTCTTTGCCATTCCTACAAACTCTTTGCTCCATTATCTTACACTTGAGCAGAAAATCGTTAGAAATATTTGGAAACGAAATAATGTGTCACTACCGTACGAAAAAAAGCTAAAAATAGCGCGCACACTGACCTAACGGAGGGCGCTTTCTCCCTTTCCTTTTCTTTTCTGAGGGCTGGGCATCGAGGGGGAGATTGGAAGTTGTCCTCGGACGCGTGAAGCAGAAGGGGAGAACTGGATAAAGGAACTTCAGTTATAGGTTCTACAGGGATGGTGTGCGCTCCTTCTCACACTTTCCCTAATGGTAAACTTGATCATCCTACACCGATGTCTAGTTTAGAAGCGCTTCCCTCCCTGTGAATAAAGAATTTGTATTTTCTGTTAAGATGGAATGAGATGTGCAAATGGTTCAACTGAAAGAATAGTCAGAGGGAGCACAATGAAAACCTCCAAACTACCTTTCCCAACAAGCGAATTTGGGTTTAATCCATTCATTCCAGAACAGATTTTATCATGATAAAAATGTGATGCGCTTGCATAAAATTTTCATGCAGTTAACATTGTTCAGGGGAGATTTGGTCTAGGATTAAAATGAACTAACCTGCAGGGAATTATAACGCCTCTATGCTTTAAAAAAAAAAATCGGTAAAATGCCACCTCCATTGACACTATTTGCAAGAATAAAGGATTTCCCTACAATTTGAGAGTAGGAGCAGATTTTCCAACAGAGGAAGGAAAGGGGGAGACAAAGATTTGCCCACTCCCACCACGCAGAAAACTGGCCCCATTCTCTTTCTGTTGCGGACTTCAACGTAGAAGTTAGAGGTCAAGTTGTACATATAAATATACTATTTATATTGGCATATGTGGAGGGAAAATAAGAGGCATGGATCTTAAAGCAACCCAAACTGATGAGCTCCAAAGGAGGGAGCTGGCGCTCCAGAGCTCTGACAACCGAATTCAGGAACCGACCCTGGTGACCCAGCGCGCGCGGGGGTGGGGGGTGGGGGGGGGGGGGAGTTCGGGGTTAGGGGGGCGAGGGTGCGCGGGCACTCGGCGGGGAAGGGAAAGCGAGGGGCGACGGTGAGCGTGAAGGGAGAGGCGTCGGAGGAGAGGAGGGGAGGACACCCGAGGAGTTGATGCACACCGCAGGCACGGAGGCCAGGAGCCCCGCGCAGCCTCCACCTAGGGCGTGACGGGTGGTCCCCCTTCGATGCTGCTGGTAGTGCTCTAACTTCACACCTTCCCCTGCCTACCCCGCTCAGTCACCCCCGCCCCACTTCACACTCTTCAAAAGGGATTTTATTCAAGCAGTTGTGTGTGTGTGTGTGTGTGTTTACATCAGTGTTCACAGTCAATATTATACTTTACCAGAAAAAAAAAAAAAGCCTGTGTGAAACTTTTTCCTGTTAAATTCTGTTTGAAGGCTGTTCAGCCTGGGTCTCATCTCAACTTCTCTTAAGTCACTCGTATGTTTTGTAGGTTCGTGAACACACACATGCCCTTCTTTTTAACCTAGCTGGACGCATGTCCTTATCTCCACAGCCTTAGTGTCTCAGCGCACAAGGAAGAAATCCTCTGCAGCCCTGCTTCCACGGACACAAACTTTTTAAAGGACACACACATCCCACCGTTTAAAGCACTCCCGCCACCCCCAAACCCCCAGTCTCCACTCAATCTCACCCTTGGATCACTCAATTTTTACGTTTCCAACAGGTTTCCAAAAGTTTTATGTAATGATCAGAATTCTTCAGTTGTACAGTCTTGTTTGGAAGGCTGATAGGAATCTCTAAAACGGACCGATTAAACGTTGCATCACGATACTTAGTACACTTTGTCCTTCAGTCCTTGCGGAGGACTTACCGTACTTTCTAGTACACAATTTACAACACAGCTACAATCAGAACTTACTCCTGCATAGTATTATTCAACCTGAAACATGCAACACTGTAACCCCTCGGAGGGAGTGAGCAGACCGGCGAGTCCTGCTCTTCGAAGGGGATAGAGGGACCGGGAACACCCCGCCTGCAAGTCGGGCAGCGAGCAGACCCAGCGAGCAGAGACCCGCAGGCATGGCTCCGACAGAGTGAGGTCCCCTTCCTTCCTCTTGCTTCACCAGTTACTAAGGTTTAGTGAAACAGAAACACATTAAGGTGCGAGTGTGGAAGTGGAAAAGATAGTAAGAAGATCGGGTAACTACCCGAGTGTCGAAGGTCTGCCAAACGTGCGGGCAAATGCAGCCATGCCCCCACCCTGACCCTTGCCCAGCCGCCCTGGACGCGCGCCACGGGCCAGTCGCTACACTCCGGGGCACAGACAGCAGCCACACGGTACTGACAACACGCAGACGACACTGGCGAGGTGCACACCAACACACCCAATGACAGGCTCCGCCATTAGGAGGCGGCTGACAACCTGGAGCGGACTGGAAAAGCCAGCCGGGTCCCCGGCCTCCTTCCTCCAAAGCACGTTACCTAAACGTCGCAGTTTGTGTCCAGGCTGTTCCTGCTCCACCCTAAAGATTATGTGAACGCAAGAGCCGTGGGTGCGCGCGGGTGGGCCGGGCAGGGAGCCTCCCCTTCTGGGTCCCGTCGGTTTTATTTCGGAAGCGGGAGGGGGAGGAGGGAGGGCTGGAGGAGGGGAGGAGAATCCCAAATTAAAATAACCCTCAGTTATGAGGACGCTCGGTGGCATCGGATATTCACACCAGCAACAGTCACATTACATTCGCCTTCGCCAGATGGCGGCGGGTTCAACTTCCCGGGATCTCGCAAAGTCAGGCTGTGCGCCCGAGCGCGCGCCGGGTGTGGGGACGCAGGCGGGCCTGGGACAGCCGGGGAGACGCAGGGCGGGCCGGGGCCGGGGCGGGGGGCGCGCGCCGGGCTCACCGGTTCCGGACGAGGAGGTCTCTGTCCCCGGGAAGTGGCACCGGGCAGTCCCGGTGCAGGGTGACCGCCTCGCGGAAGTTGGGGCTCAGCCGGGTCACCACCAGCTTCTGCATAGCGCGGGGGATGGCGGAGCCCTGGAAGTCCAGGAAGTGGCGGGCGTACGACATGTCCACGATGGCTCGGGCCCCGGCGGGCGCCAGCCGCAGCATGGCCCGCGCCTCTGCCCGCTTTCTGCGCCGCCGCTGGCTAGGGTCGCGCCCAGCCCGGGCCGATCGGCTCGGCTCAGCTCGGCGCGGGCGGGCGCAGCGGACGGGTCCGCCCCTCCTCCGGCCCGCGCCCTCCCCTCGGCTCCCCCCCTTCCCACTACGCCTGGCTCCCGCTCCCCCCTCCCGCCCCGCTGCGCGCAGCTCCAGGAGTCCGTGCAGCCCCCTAGGTTCCCGGGCGCGCCACCCCCGGGGTCCCGGCCCAGAACCGCTGCCGCCCCGGCCGCTGCTCCTTTAATCTTTTTGTTTTGGTTTGAATCTGCTCGGCGCAGACTGGCCAAGGATCCTCTTCGCCCTCCCCCTTCCTCCCGGCGCCCGGGAGGCACCGGATATCCCCACCCTCCCCAAGCTCTAAAAGCCGGATTTGACTCCTCCAAAACGGTGAGGGGGGCAGCGAGGGGACACGCGCGTCCCGCGATTGCCGGGGCCCGGAGCCGGCGGCAGCCCGGGGCGTCCTCCGAGCAGCGCGGCGCCCGGCGGCCGGCGCAGGCGCCTCCCCTTCCCGTGCGAAGCGTTCACTTCCTTGCAAGGTGGTACGAATCAACCCCGAGCGCGGCCGGGGCTGCGGGGCACGGCCGGGGGCCCCGGCCGCGCGGGCAGCCCCTGCCTCCAGTGTAGGCGCTCCAGCACCGAACGCAGGGCGGGGGCGTCCACTGCACCCTGCGCCCCCGCTCCTGGCCTCCTGGCCCTGGAACAGCATGCCCGCGCCTTCTGCCCTCAGTCTGTCCCATGCAAGTTGCACGAACTAAGCCATTTTATTTATTTTGGCCTAGATTTTTTGTTTTTCCGTGAATGTTTTAAGTAGCCTCTACAAAACTGTTACAGGTTTCCCGTTGGGAGGGAACACACATACTGGAAACCAGAGGGCCAAATTCGCAGAGCACATAAACATTTTAAACTTCTAGGTGGGGATGCCGAGGGACTTAATTGAACTGGAGACATTGCGATGATGTATGAAGACCTCATTTTATAACCCAGCTAGAAAGATCTGCAGTTCCATCGTGTCAGTTTTCTTCCTAATTGTCTGTATCGACCAAATAATCAATTCACTTTTCATAGAGGGACCAAATAAAATATTTTCCACATTTTTGTGTGCGGAGCTAAGTCTATCCTTAAATTTTTATTAAAGATAGACATTTTAATTAAAACAATCCTCTTATTTTCCACTTACCCATGAATTACCAAAATATAAAAGCCACACAGTGTCCCTCTCCAATCAAATCTAACCCCCAAACTAAGATTGTAAAAGTGACACAGGGTTTTTATCTTAGATGTAGGACATTCTTCATCCAAGGGTAGTTTGTGTCCACGTGGGTGCGTGTCTATGAATGTACGGGGGGGGAGGGGGGCTACTAACAGGTTTAAAAATCCGCAGGAACTAGTGTCTACTTAACTTGGCTTAGAACACATGGGTTTTACCCAGTATCAGCCAGTGGATTGCAATAACAAACCCCTCAGTGTCTTCCTCCAATGTGCAATCTTTTATGTTATGCTGTATTAAGATTTCTTTTTTGTGTCATATTGTTTAGCTCCAGGAAAAAAAAAAGAAAACAAAGCAATTAAAAAGATTGACAGGTATGGTTTGTGAGAGACCTATTTGTAATTGTCAGGGTGACGTTGGCGAGAGGAGGAGGAGTAAAAACTGAACCAGGAAAAGCAGCTCGATGTGTCTGTCTATCAGTTGAGACTGTCTGAAAGCTCTGCGATCCGAATGTGTGTTATATTTCACTGAAAAGAGGAGAGAGCGAGAGTGCATCTCCCTCTCTCCCAGGAGTTTGGGGGGGATAGTCCACGCTCATCTCGCCCACCCAGTGAATTCTGCTCTTCATCCCTTTGCACACACTCTCCGGGTTGTTGTTCTTGGCTTTTTTTTGTGTGTGGGGCGGGGTGCTTTTTTTTGTATTTTTCAAAATTTTTCTGTTGGAAGATCAAGACCGGCCAAAAATCCACGATCAAAATGTGTTTGCATTAGATTTCGCATCGGAAGAA
>NC_080755.1:63866818-63909318 GCF_020826845.1 Diceros bicornis minor
TGTGTTCCGTGGCTCCTTTCTGAAGAAAATTAGCATATGGTAAATATAGGTCAAGTACTTGCATGCTTGTAAATTCCACTCTCAAGCTTGCTTGAAGGCAGGGATATATAGGAGGGAATGATGAGCTTGGACTGAATCGAGGTTTAGAAAATTTGGTTGTAAAAAATATCCTCAGTTTTTAGTTAAAAGTAAAGTGCATCTTCAGCAGGATCATATGATGAAATAAATTAAATCAGCAGTGAAGGTCAGTATACATTCTGACTTGGGAATGTGAACTTTTCAGAAACCTGTATTTATTACATTTTACTATTTTTAAAAGCCAGCTGCAAGATTCATAGCAAGAAATGGTACGACATACCAATGAACACTCAACCGAAGTGAAGGCTCTTTTCAAAATGGTTAATACGCCTTATTGGCGAGTCATTCCTGGTGCTCGCGTCATTGTTACAGCACAGCTTTAAAATATATGGATTTAAAACGCGAGTATCGTGACTATTATTTATTTCAAGTACAGAATGTGTCACAGCAGTGGGGCATCCTATTATTAATGCAGTAAACTGTGTAATACTCTATAAGAGCCTGCCCTGCTTCAGTTCTTAGCTACATGAAAATAACAGTAAAACATGTCTGTTTTTTCCTGCTAAGCTTTATTGTTACCTGGGAAGGTACTGGCATCGAGAAAAACCAAATACAGACAAATAATGTGACCATAAACAAGTTTAGCATTACTGTGCTGTGCAGAAATCTCTTCGAATTGCCCCCAAACTTTGAGAATATATGTATATATATTTTTAATTTTAAAATTTTAAAATTGAAGGAAACTGCTATAACTCCAGAAAGTAATTGGAAATAAACACTCGAATAAATATTCTAAGTCCGCCAGGAAGTAACTCAAAAGGTTAGTACTCAGTGAATTGTATAGGAAACACTCAATATTAACGAGAACAGCACATTGGGGTTTTAGAGAGGAGCACACATAGGTCTGTATTTTGCAGCTGCAGTGTGTGATTGTGCTGACGGGGATGGTGCTACCTTGCAGCGTTTCATTTTGTGCCGGAGAAAAGTTTGCTGACTTTGTTCAGCAGGTATTGAACTTGCGTTATTTGTCAACTTCAAATCAGTGATAAGAATGTATTTTAGAAAAAGGAAGCAAAATGAATCTCATACCTAGGCAGATGGTGGACGCACAGAGATGATTTTATGCATGTTTTCCCCCCACTTTTCATGAACTGGGAAAATTAGTGTTTCAAAAGCTCTCAGAGAAGACCAACTAGGAACTGCGATGATCACAAAAGAGCCTTGTCTCCGGTTCTCTCTGGACTCCTCCCCTTTCCATGCTGAGTTCCTGGGAAGCTGGTGCAGTTGGGCGGAGGGACAGTCTGAGACCCTCCAGCAGTTCAGGTTCAATGCTGCTGCCGCCCACCGGCACCCAGCCCCACGGGGATGGCGGGAGGGCCGGGTCTGGTCCCTTCTTCTCTCTGGCTTATTCTGAGTTACTTAACGTGAGATGCTAAGTGTTTGTTTTAGGTAGACTACAGTTAAACAGAGTTTTCCAAGACTCCCCCCCCCCACCTCCTATTTTTTGTGGAAACAGATTCAAATCCAGGAGGTGCTGTGCACATGGTAACTGAATCCCAAGGTTCTCAAGCAGTTTTCTGAAAGTAGGAGCTTGTTGTGGTGTTTGGCTAAATTTCTGGGAGTAGCTGGCTAAAGGCATTAGACTACTGAGAGTCTGGCTGATTCCCAAAGGGTTTCTGCAAATTAATCACCCTGTGAGCTAAATTTGTTTATAGATGTATTTGGGATGGCGGAGGTCCACATGGGATGCTTGCTCTCCATTTGTTCTGGGGAGCACCTGCTCAGAGTATTATATAGCAGCGGCTCCTCCACTCCTCCTAGGCTTCAGGACCCGGTAACCCACGATGGTTGCAAGGATGATGACGAAGATAATGATACGTTTGTGCCTCTCTTTTTGCTCCTGGGAATTCAGGGCACTCAGTTATCTCGAGGAGAGTTGAGGTGTACCCGGGATTGAGGGATATGTGGAGATTTTATATATATAAATTCGTTTGTCTGTTTCTATAGCAATTGCTTCTTAAAAATAATTTAGTAGTTTAATACAAAAGCGGTAGATGGGTTTTTATGTGCTCGTATAGGGAAGATTTCTTTTCAGTTTCACATGTGTTCAGTTTTAATGGGTGATAATTACATCTTTGTGTTTTGCTGTCAGGCTGGTTATGAGGCCTAATTCTGCAGGCAGGTTCCTCATTGATTTGCTGGGAACTGCTGATTTGAGAGAGAGAGAGAGAGAGAGAGAGAGAGAGTTGGCGGCCAGGATCCCCCCTTCTGTTTTCAAGACAAGTTAACACTTAAGTGGCTCCTTCAGGTCCATTTCTACAGATACGGTTGCTTTCCTGGCCTTTCTTCTCCAGGCCCTGGAATCGAATACACATATGGTTTTGTGTGGTTGGGTCGTTTTTGAAAGGCGGATTCCTTAAAAAAAAAAAAAATTGACACCTCCCCCCCAACCAGCCCTCTTTCTAGGCATCCTCTTCCCACCTCCTGGCTCCAGTGTGTGGCTTGCAGGCCTGATTCTCTGCAGCACTGGCCCTGTATGTGCTGGGAAGGCAGTAAAAATGGCACTAATCAATCTTTCAGAGAGAAGCACTGGGCATTAGAAGGCCGCTATCCTGTGACTAAGCACACCCCTTTTATGGAGTGTTGGTACTAATAAAGGACAGCTTATTACTGAGGCAGAGACCAAAGCCTGGATGAGGTCAACCCTGACTGACAGTCATCAGTCATTCTTAATGATACTTTTTCCCGTGCTTTCTAAGGGATTCTGAGCAGAGTGCAAATCATTCGGGGTCATTCATAGTTCATGTACCCACAGATGGCAAAGGTTTTGAAAGACTTCGGTTTAAACTTGCAAAAAAAAAAAAGATCCTCACTTTTTTTTTTTTTAAGGAAGGGAAAATACCCCAAAAACAAAACATAGATTTTTCTTAGTGGAGCCTTTTCATGTTCTTTCAACCTAATAGATGTTTTACACACTACGGTGCTTGTGCATTATTAAAAGAGACATAAATTTATGTTTTATGACGTCTGTCTTCTTTAATTATTACCTTTGATGTCTATTGGTGACTAAAGAGAGCTTAACAGGATTTCTTTCTCTTCTTAAATTTCGCGTCGTGAAACCCAGCTAGTCCCTGACACATGTGTGTTCCTCACCTTCAGGATTATTTTATAAATCCCTTTCTGATGAGCGGAAGTGTCAAATCAAGGACAGGTCATAAAGTAAAAGTATAAACCTTTTAAAGAGGGACCTTGGTAATATATAAACATTCTGCACACTATCTGAATTTTTTATGGACTAAAGAAAAATTATATTTCAGCTGGAGGAAGGGAGCAGTTTAAACACCAGCCTGTGTTTTAATGTATGATTTTCCCCTCCTCATGCTCTTATTTATAGCCATGGAAGAAACCATTGGCTTTAGGGGCTATTTTAAACATTTTGACTCAGTTTGGAGCCTGCCTGTTAATTGTACATGTTTAAATTCAAAGAGTTGACTTTGAATTGATTCTTGGGCACAGCATGTATACCGGGGGGGGGGGGAATGCTGGATGTGGGGTGGAGACCTGGGTCCTGTTCCTTCACTAATTCTTCCCTTCCTTGAGCCTCAGTTTCTTTATCTGTAAATGGAGGGTTTAGGTTATTAGAGGATCCCAAAAGCGTGACTATTCTACAACTCTGCGATCCATTGAACCCGTCTCGTAGCACCTTGAGTTGGAGAAAGTGGCTGTTACGAAGCAACAGCTGTCCTTTTTTTAAAAAAAGCTAGTTGTGCTCAGAGAATTTGCGTTTGGTAAACTTTGAGTTTATTTTTACTTATAAAATTGGAAGTAAGCTGAAATCAACAACTTCTGGGCCCTTCTACCATTTTCACGCCAAGGCATATGGAAATATGTCACCACACATACGACCCAGAAGTTGCACCATGTGGAAGTCTTTGGTGCGGATGTGTATGATGGTGGGTGCACGGGGCTTAGGAAATGCTTCTTGGGTTCACTTCATCTTAAATCTTGGAAGAGTGCACTGGAAATGTGATTGTAGCTTTTTAAAGAGAAATTGCTTACGCACCTTTGTTTTGCAAATACGGGGTATTTTAAACTGAATTCAGTGCACATTTCTTGAACATTTGTTGTGCGCAAGCAGGCCGTGACACTAGGTGAGTAAAACCACGGAGCTCGTAGGGATGTTGGAGATGTGGTTTCTAACAGTTACTCTGTCAGTGTGTAAATGTGACTTTCCCAACTGTGAGTGGGTCCATTCTCTGTCCAGTTACCCCATGACCTCTGTGTGCCCTTTCGAACATCAAGTGGCCACACAACCTTGGCAGGTCTTTTGGACAGAAGGAGTTAGGGTCCCATAGTCATGGAAATGCAGTGCTGATGATGAGCAGCTGACTATTTTACGGATTATGTGCCTGGTGGGGAAAGGTTTTTCCAAGGAGAGGTGTGCCTTGCGGTGCGTAGGCTTGTGTGCACTGAAGACTGCATCCTGGTGGTGGGTTTGACTTAATGTTGTTTATTATGAAGAATGGAGATGCCTCAAAGCCACAAGTTATTTGGGAATAGCTTCTCCTTGTTGATTTTTTTTGGCGTGAGTTGTTTAGAACTCAGCCAAATGGGGACCTCTTGGTTGGGAGGCAGATTTGTACTTCATTCTGCGTTTTTGCCCATGTGAATGTCAAGTGTCAATTTGTTTGCTAAAATGTGAGGCTTAAATTATAATCTGTGCTAAACAATTAGTTTGGAAATAAGTGCTATCTCTAGGAAAATCCCTGTTTAACAGGGATCAGATTTAAAAGATGTAATTTAGTGGTATAGGGACAAAACTAGCAACATATTTCAAGGCAAAGTCATATATACCAATGTGAACATTTGTTTGCAGTGTACAAATTTCTCGAATATTTAGACCAAGTCAGTACTGATAGAAAAATAAAGTATTTGGATGTAGCTGTTACATTTAATTTCCCTTATGTAGTCAGTAGATTTTCTGTCTCCAAGGAATGGGTCTTTTCCTGCTTCCTACTCACCTCCCTCTGTTTTTCTAGAATCTTCCACCCGTTCCCATTGGAGCCCACTAAGTCTTTGATTCCTTCTTGATTGCCCTCTGGAAGACATCTATCAGGCACTGTCTTATCTGTTTGTAAGGCAGCTCAGGCCCCAGATTTAAGTCATGGGTTCTGGCTACAAGTTAGAGTGTGATTAATAATTGACTAATGTAGCTTTTATTTATCACAGGCTAGCACATTTCACCATTACTGAGTTAATTTATGTTAAGTGTAAGCTGTCGTTCAATCTGTTTTTCAACTTTTTTTTTTTTTTAATCCTCAGTCTATCTTTCACTTTTTGAGAAACAAAATCCTTATACAGGGCACAGGCTTGCTTGGTGCCAAAAAGTTGATTTCCTTTCCACCGGAGCCATACATCACCAGCCCTCCCAGCTGCACTGTCAGCCTGTGACAGAATGACATGTGTCATTTATCAAAGGGGCCAGGCTGGGCCTTGGGAAACGCCGCCGACAAAGCCTGAGAGAGTTCATTTTGCAGTCCCCTCCTACCCTCTGTAAGGCCCTTGCCAGGAAAGCCTGTGATGTTTCTGTCTTCACAGCATTACTGTAAGTCCTTCAACCTTCACAGAATTAACCCTCCCCACCTCAGCACACAGCAACTGCTCCCAGGTCCTGCCGGAGAGGGTTCTGAGACCCCAGCAAGGATTCTTCCAGCCTGGGCACACCCCCAAGTTGCTGTGTAGGTACACCCCGCAGAGTCGGCCTCTCCCACACACAGTGTGGTCTTCCTTCTTCTCCCCACTTTTTAGCAGGCTTTAGGAATTCAAGCCCTAAGTTTTCCTCAGCAGACAAGGTCAGAGACATAAAGAACAGAGATAAAGAGTTTCCCTTGTAGCTCCCTCACTTCTCCTCGGCAAAAGTTGGGTCTTATATTTATTTTAGGGCCTGCCTAATAAGTGTTTTACTCCAGGCTGTTTTTGAAGCCACCTACTGAAACCCAGTATATGTTCCTTCTCTTTCTCTGTTGCTTCAAATCTGTAACCCCATTCCTGCCCGCACAAGGACTATGATGAGGAGTGGGTGTCACATTTGGTCAAAAGGGTATTTTTTGAGGAGGAAGAGAAAGGGCTACCCTATCCCCACAGTGTTTACTTTCCTATGAGTCCCCAAACCATGAGAAAACAACCAAAAAGGGAAAAGGGGAAAAAAAAATCCACCAGAGGGGAGCACAGTGTTAAAATATAAAAGCATTTGGTTAAAATAAATGTTTTTTCCCCCCTTGAAGGGAAGAGTTTTGCGTTTTAATCGTGTGTGAGAACGTGAGAAAAGTTATTGTTTCTCCCATCCCTACCCCTTTGTACTTTGTGTAGTCCCGAGTACTCGAGTTATTTACAGCTTCAGATATCATTTAAAGAGATAGCTAAGCAGTCTGTTGCCTCAGCCAGGAACTTTCCAGAAAGAAGTCCTATAAATTAGCCATTGCTCAGGAGTGGCTGTTTTCTAGGCAGAGCTGGCCCTTTCATTTGTCTGCATAAGGCTAATTTATTTTTGCAGCCAGATGTGAGCTGACAGCCATCACTCAGAGCTTCCTTCCCCCACCGTCACGAGGTCGGGAAAACAGTCACGTTTCCCATTTTACAGAATCCCCATCAACATTATTGAAGATGGATGTATCTTTAAAGCAAAGATTGATTGTGGATATCGGAGTTATGGTGCCATTTATCATGGTGAATATTATTTAGACTTGGGTTGTACAAGGCTGTAACTTGAGACCCAGCCAGGGGAGGGACAATCTGGAAACGCGAATCCATGAACTTTAATGGATGGATGCTTTTTTCAAAGCTCAACTCACTATAGCGTGATTTACTTTTCTTACAGAAAGGAAACAAGCATTTCAGTTTTAAAGGGACAGAATACTGGATTGTCCCATTTAGTGGGCTCCCCCCTGGGAGGCTGAGGACAGTCAGAGCACAGGCAGAACAGCCTGTGGCCACACAAACATGCATTAAAGACCGCTTTCCAGATCTTCTTTATCCTTCTAGGATTCTGATAATATTAGAAATTGAGATGTACCCCATGCTCACCATTATCAGGGAAACAGTTAAGACGCTAGTTATTTGAAGCCAGCTAACCTCTCATAAGTGCTCTAGATAGGGGCCATTTATATTGAGGAAGACAAATGAAGCCAAAACTCTCCTGTATCAGGAGCATGAAACTTTGGGGAGAAAGCACAGTTATCTCTGAACGCCTAAAGGTGGTAACATGCAATAGAAGTAGTCTCTCGCCCTAATTAATATCAGTCTCTTTCATTTTGCTTCAATATGGCGGAGTTATTGACATTTGCTCAGCTGGGAGTTCTAAGGAAGCTTACTGCACAGGATCAGTGCGTCAGAAGTTGAACCTCCCAACGACTGGTTCTCATATCTCTATTCTTAGAAAATTGTAGAGCTGGACATTCTAGTGGATTTATTCTTCCTTCTCAGGGCGAGGATCCCAGAAGTTCATGCATAAATGCATACACCAGGAGTGAGGGGGGACTCACTTCCCTTCTGATGAGTTCTGCCATGTGTCCATACCTGGGTTGGAAAGATCAGCAGCCTGGGTCATGGCTCTTTTGCCCTTAACTCACTTTGTTTGTTGCTAATGTTGCTTTATTCCATCCTTCCATTTCAGGGGTTTGGGTGCATACCGTGGGTGGAGGAGCTCCTAACAGTGAATGGGGGGTGGGCTGCAGGCGTTGGGCAGCTGCACCTGGCTTACAGCAGCACCCTGCCATCCCGGCGCCCTCACACGGGGCCCCCCCACCAGGCGTTCTTAGTGAAGCCACGTCACACTGACCTGCAGAGGGCCACCACCACTGGCCCGAGAGCGCCACGTGAGGTCGTAGCCGAGATGATCGGCGTATGGCTTGGAATGCATCCCCTCCCTGCCATCTTTGGTTTTTTAAGTATAGACAGTTCTTTGGAACTGTGCAGTCTACTGAACAAAAGGTCATTCTTTTCAGCCTTAGAATCTTCTCAGCTTTCGGAGGGTGCACAGTATGCGGGGCGACTGTAAAAGCAGGCAGTGCACACGCCATGTGGCGGGAGCCATCAGATCACTCATCCCTGGTCATAAAGTTGCTCACTGACGTGTCTGTGTTCCCGGAGACGCTAGGCTCTGTGAGGG
Organism: Diceros bicornis minor; assembly: GCF_020826845.1. Classification (NCBI taxonomy): domain Eukaryota; kingdom Metazoa; phylum Chordata; class Mammalia; order Perissodactyla; family Rhinocerotidae; genus Diceros; species Diceros bicornis. The sequence goes on from NC_080755.1 coordinate 63,875,064, forward strand.
CAGGACTGTGTGGTCCTAACACAGCGCCCACCCCGTTCGTGCTTGTCCAGTGACTAAGCACCTCAGTAGGAAAGCCCTGCCTTCTGCAAGGACAGGTGAGTGGGGCATCTGTCACATGGAGCAGCCCAGTGTGCTGGGAATGTGAGGTGAAAAAAGAAAATAGAGCCCCTTTCTGTTTCAAACCACTAACCTGAGTTGGGTGGTGGCATGGTTCTCTTGGGAGCAGCCTTCCTTATAATATCCATACAACCTTCAGAAAAGAAAATCGAAATTCGGTGAACAAAAAGAGAGGGAAAAGCATTGCTAGCACCCGCTATTGAATGTTAGGTAAAGAACAGTGAAAATAACACCTGGAAAAAGATGGGGATCCGTCCCATCATTGCCCGTCTCCTGGTGGACGTGCTCAGGACAGCGATGATGTCAGGTGTTTTAAAGGACACGTACCAAGATCTCCTGTCAGTCTTATCGGTGTCCAGGCCTGTGCTTATTTGCAAGTTAAAAGCACATTCTTGGCCTTTTAGGAACATATGAAATGTCTGCGAACAGGAAGTAGTCTATCAAATTTCTATGAATCATGGCGTCCGTAACGTTGGCTGAGGTCAAATCATTACACTAAATATATTGTAACCATTATTAATGCATGGGGTCCTCTGCCATCTTTGTGATGTAGGACCGCCGTATCTTGATTAAAAGCTGTGTGGTGGTGGGAGATTCCTCACAGCCCCTCTCCGTCGTACAGTGACTGGCAGGAGCTCAGGAACTCAGGTTTCTGACGGCGCAGCCTGTTCACAGGAACGCACCTTACTGAGGGGACCCGAGTGCCCAGAAAGACACGGGGAACAGGAACAAAAGTGACTGAACTTCAGCAGCCACAACTGTGCATCCATAAGGAGGCCAAATTTATCACGGCGCATTATGGAGTGCAGCAAATGTCATGAAAACCATTGTTTTTTAATTTTTTTCTTGGAGCGTTTGAATGGGGTGATTTATGGTCGTTATCCATCTTAAGGGTCATCCGTCATTTTTTAGTTGCTAGGCAATCAAACCAGCAGCTGTTTGCTTTGAATCAAGCTGAAAAGTTGTCAGTCACCACACACAGGTATGACCTTAGTGGTTGAAAACATCATGTGTGCAGAATTAAAGAGACGTCGTGTTTCTTCCCTGACTCCCCTGACTGCCCTGTCATTTGTTGGTGTAGTGAGAGCCCTTCCCGGCTCCTACAAGAAAAAAAAGAACAAAGGAGCAGATGGAAAATTCCTTGACTGAAAACTGGAAAATATCCTTTAAACCCTGGGTTTCACCCATTCTGTACTTGTGCTACAGGGGGTGGATGACTCAAGTGAGAGCCGCCAGGGATGGGAGGTGAACCGCGTGATTTATAGTATTTCAATAAGCCAGTTAACAAAACATCTGTTCTCTGGTGGGAAAACCAAACCCCAGCAGTTCTCAATGTGTGGCCCAGGTTGGAGGCCAATCCGACAGCGTTTTGGAGTTGGCAGTGGGTACCATGGGGTAAGACGAGGTTTCTGTCCTGTTTGTGGAGCGTGGAAACTGCTTTCGGGCCTTGACAGGCTGTGGGTGGAGGGAGTGCCCCAGAGTGCCAGCCCCCCATGCTGGGTGCACGGTAGGTGCACGATGGGTGCACAGTGGGTGCATGGCTGGCGCCAGCTGGCTCCCTGCACTGCGACCTCAGGCTGCAGCTCGGAGTGGACTCCGAGCCTTTGGCCGCCCCCCGCACTGCTGCTCCTGCGCGGCCCGCGTGTCTTCTGGGGGCCATTTGCCTGGTGCTTCTCCAACATAGGAACTCTCTCCAGATCCTTGCCTTTCTGTTGGTCACCCTGGAGCATGCTGAGTCTCGGAGGTGTTGCTATATTCAGAGGACATTTCTCGGCATCAGTAGCATGGTAGCCACTGTGTAAGCGGCATTTCCTGCCTGCACCCTGTAATTTTAGAGACTCACAGGGCTTCAAAAATTAGTAAGGAAAATAAGTGCATATTAATACCTATTTTTAATAATTTAGGCCAGATTTCCATCATTTGTGAACCTTTCAAGTGGGAATCTTTTCTTTGTTTCTCAGTTGGGTTTATGATATATCTACACAGGTCATTTACAGCAGTAAAGGCAAACTTTGGGGGTCTGCGTGTCCCAGAAAAGTATCTTCTTTAATTCGAATTACCTGAGTGGTTTCTGTATACTTGACTTTGCTGATGGATATTTAGATCATGGAGCTGTAAGATCTTTAGCGTGTATTTTGGAAAGTCTAAAATAAGTATAAGTTAGTAATTAGGTTTGCCTTACTCAATTTGTCATCAAAATGTATATTTTCTACACTTATTCGTTTGATAGGTATTTCTGAGGGTCTGAGGCATTTCCTTCTAACAGATAGCGCTGCACATCGGGAAAGCATTTTCCTGTCAAGGCTTCTCATGTGCCGAGTCTACCCTGGGACTCCAGGTAAACTGTGAAGGAGGCCCTGGGACATCCCTCATTCATTCATTCACATCAGGCAAAGGACAAGGAAGGTTCAAGAGAAACCCCACAATCCCTTACCTGAAATCCTTGAGGCCACGTGTTTCAGAATTAAGAATTTTTCGGATTTTCGAAAGGAGGTTCAGTGCATGTATGGTCTATTTTGCAGCATCCCCAGCTTAATGAAACGTGAATTTCTCTACAGGGAAGTGTGAATACTCACAGGACTTAGGGTGGATAAGACCACAGTACCCTGTGTCCTTCGGGTCAGGTTTTATGGCCAGTAAGCGCAGATTCGCTAGAACAAAGTCGGGAACAATCGCTGAGTTCTCAGAGCTGTCTGGATTTTGGAGTTGTGGTGAAGGGACTTGCGGGGGTGGGGGGGTGTTCTTAGTGCACAGACCCATTTCACAGGCCTGCCCGTCTCTCTGGAGCCGCAGCGTGCCCTTGACCTGGGGCTCCATGGCAGTTAACGAGTGTGGCTGAGGCCCCAGCAGTTCTGAAATGCTGGGCTGGTGTCGTCTTTTACTCCGTGTAAGAGTTCTCTCTGGAGTTCTCCCACGCCCACGTAGAGAAGTGGTATTAGCTGTATCTGCAACCTCCCAAAGCCCACCCCTTATCTGTTTGAAAACTTGAACTGTAGAAACATATTTCACTCCCAGCATACCCTCATGTGTCTTGTAAAATCAAGTCTTTTCTCGCTTTTTGGGAGAATCTGGAATTAGTATTATAGCCCCGTTTACTTAGAAAGGAAAAAAATGGAAAACTTCCCTTAACAGTGCTCCATATTTCTGTTGATTTTCCTGGTGAATGTATAAATATAGTGACAATACTAAAAAGAGTACTTTGCCAGTTTGCTGGTTCTGAATGACCAGTGTTCACGTGTGAGACTCACGGGTGTGCTGGGGTCATTTCTGTTTTTGGGGTGAGGGGAGGATGGAATGAGTCAGCCTGGTGGATTAATATCAGAGATCTGCAGTAGCTCACAGGAATTTGGAGTTTAAAGAGCCCTGTGAACAAACTTCCTTTTTGAGTGGTTATATTGGGCTTCCTTACGTTTTTCACTTGGAAGGACTGTTTGGTCCTCTGAATTGTTGAGTAGTCCGCACCGCAGTGCTTATTCCACTGAACACCTGCGTGCCTGCCCTGCTCACAGCTAGGCTGCAGTTCATTGTCTGGTAAGACTTTCTTTATGCAGTCGTTTGGGAGGACTGATTAACTGATCTTTAAGATACTTTAAAAAACTCTTTTGAAGGGGCACATAAGAGTGTAGGGCCATTTATATGTACCTCTATATCCCTTTTTTGTTGTTTTCAGAGCTTGTGGAAACACAAGGCTACACCTGGGGTTTTCTTCTCTTTCATATTCCATTTAATATCCTTGAGAAGATGCTAATTTTAGATGGGCTCCTCTCTACACGGGCAGAAGCTGAAGTACATTCTGCAAGGTGGGGGAATCTTCTGCGTGCCAACAGCTGCGCTGCCCGTGAATACATGATGGCCGGCCACACGGCTGGCTGAGGACAACCAGAGCCAGGCTGTGGGCCAGAGAGAAACAGGGCAGCCCCGTGGAGCCCTGTATTGGATGTGTGCAATTACAGTCGCTGGTCCCTGCGCATCTTCCCTCCCTTCTGCTGTGCTGGTTCCTCTTCTCCACTCTCCCCTGTGCTCATCCTTGGCTCTCTCCCTCCATTTCCTTATCTCTCTTTCCCACCTCCTCTGCCAATTTCCAGTGACACTTTGGCTTTAGAAATGTTCCTCATAAAGTTTGTGCACAGTTTTAAAAGTTATTTTGCAATATCTTGTGCTCTTCACAGGACATTTGCTCCAAAATCTAATAAGTCATAATAAATATAGTTCCGGACGATGGGATAGTGGCGATGTGTTGGGAATAATAATGGCGTTGCCAGAGCTTTTGTGCGGTTATTTGAAAGGGCTTTTTTCCCATTAAATTTTGTATCTTTTGTATATGAGATGGCTTTCATTATTGTGCTTTTATGCTAGTTGGTTGGTTACCAACTCAAATTAAGAAAATGCAGTGTGGTTCTTGATATTTCCATCAACTTTTCTGTTAAATATGACATATTTACACACACACACATTTCTATAAACTTAGTTCAAGGGTATCAGTAAAAAGATTTTTTTCTCTTCACATTGGCTGTTCATAAAACACTCGAGGGAGAAATCGTTTCTGTGATATTTTAGATGGGTTTTTAAGTAAATTTTAGATATTGTGGTGTTCTGCAGTGCCTTTTATTTCATTTTCCCAGTAGACCCAGCACATCAAAAGATTTTGTCTATTGAAAAACTGCTTTTACTGAGTGATAACTATTAGTTACTTTCACTTTTTCGTAATAAAGGCGTATGCCACAGCACCCCAGGATTTCCAGTCATCGTGAGTGGTGTGTGTAGCACACCTGTGTCGTGATGTGTTTTACATGCATTATCTCGTGTCAATGAACGTGAGGTTCAGTGAGGGCAGCCTTCCTGAGCATAAATCAAGCTGCCTTAAATCCTTCTTGGAACAAGGTGGGGGAGTGGATAAGAAAAAAATATTGACGTTAACCGTACAATTGCCTTGGCTTCTTAACATGCAGAGTTGGGTTACTAGATCTCATTATTACCTTTCTGGAGCTTTCCGGGGCGACCCCAGGTTGCGCATTGAAGCTGTTGAGCAAAGAACACTGGAGTGGCTTTAAACCCAGCACCAAAACTGACCAGCTCTGTCCCCTGAGAGAGGTCACATCTTTTCTTTAAACATTAGATTTCTCAACTGTAAAAATTGGCACTGATTCCTACCTCATAGAGTTCATTTGCTTATTTCTCCAATTGTTTGTTCATTCATTGGTTTATTTATCCAATAAATACTTATTTTGAGTACCTGCTTGTTTCCAGACAGTTCTGGGAAAAATAAAAATAACTAAGAATGTCCTTGAAGTAATGGATCTCATGGTATAGTGAGAGTATTTTGAAAACTAAAGGGGTTATCAATATTAACTTTATATAAAATATTTTATTATGCATCCCATGGTGGAAAAATTTCATTGAGTAATGAAATAAATGTTATCAGGATTGAATATGGGAAACAAAAAATCCATTTTCCAATTTATCTCACCTGTCTTGTCTTCTTTGCCTCCACATAATTCACCTCTAATCTGCCTCTTGCCTTTGCCGTGGGCAGTAGGGAAATCTCTGCTCTCTTCAGGACCTGCTTTCGTTGCTTGAGCCTCTTCACATTAGCTCTCCCATTTGTAGAAGGGAAGACCACTCTCCTGCTGCCATTTTGACACTGGCCGTATTCTCTTCAGATTTCACTTGTCAGCCCTTACATGTACATCTGTATCTAAAAGAGAAATTCTGTGTAATACATAGTGTGCATGTGTTAAGTTCTGAGAGTGCTAGTTACCACCCAGTGGTCCCCCTGGTCACCACCCAGTGGCCCTGCTGGTCATCCCCAGTGGCCCCGCTGGTCACCATCCAGTGGCCCTGCTGATCACCACCAGTGGCCCTGCTGGTCATCCCCAGTGGCCCTGCTGGTCACCACCCAGTGGCCCTGCTGGTCACCACCAGTGGCCCTGCTGGTCATCACCCAGGGGCCCTGCTCGTCACCACCAGTGGCCCTGCTGGTCATCACTCACTGGTCCTGCTGGTCACCACCCAGTGGCCCTGCTGGTCACCACCAGTGGCCCTGCTGGTCATCACTCACTGGTCCTGCTGGTCACCACCCAGTGGCCCTGCTGATCACCACTCAGTGGCCCTGCTGGTCACCACCCAGTGGCCCTGCTGGTTACTACCTAGTGGCCCTGCTGGTCATCACCCAGTGGCCCTGCTAGTCACCACTCAGTGGCCCTGCTGGTCACCACCAGTGGCCCTGCTGGTCATCACTCAGTGGCCCTGCTGGTTACTACCTAGTGGCCCTGCTGGTGTTCCAAGGGTGTTGGTGTGTCTCAGTCCCTCCCCATCTGATGAGTCCTCACATGTTCTTCCTCATGACCTTCCACAGAGTCATTAAGGTAGGTAGTCAGGGTTCTTTGGGCAGACCCAATTCTAGCAATTTCCCATCTCTTTAAAACATGCTGCTTGTAGTTGTGTCTTCCTTGTGCCTCTTGTTGGGGAAGGGAGTACAACAGGACAAGAAAGTGGAAAGCCTGCTGTCAGGTTCATCTCTTTTTTAACAATGTCCCAAAGTTGCCTTTGCACCTGGGGGCCTTAGATTATAAAACACATGTTTAAAGGACATATTTAATTATCCAGTTATAAAATATTACGTGTGGCCTTCTTCTCAAGGTACCTGTGCACAGTGCCAACATCTAGTAATAATAATAGTAATAACGGCAGTGAACATTTTCTCTAGAGTGTAAGCTCCCTGGGGACAGAGTGCTTGTCTCTTTTGTTCCTTGCTGCAGACACAGTGCCTGAAACAGTGTCTGGTAAATAGTAGGTGTGCCACCAATATTTGTCGATGACTGAATTTACTATATTCCTGGCACACTTTACTTGTATTAGGTAATTTGATTTTTATAGTTATCTTGCTGTTATCTCCATTATATAGAGTGAGGCTTACTGAATTTAAGGTCATACAGATAGGTCGTATAGATTGATGTCATGAGCTTATTTAGAGTAAGATAGATAAGGTCATATAAGTCAAGCCCAGAAGGTCTGATTCCTTGACCTCTGAAACCTCTATGTTGTTAGTGTTTTAATTTTTGTCCTGTATCTCCCTATAATCTGTCTTGGGATGTTGGGGTGTAGGGAACAGAACTCTAGAAGGGGAGTCAGGATGCGACCTGGATTATTGCTGAGCCTTCCACTAACTAGCGGCAGGGAGCGCCTCAGCTTCTTCACGTGTAAACAAAGGCAGTTGGACCAGAAGTTCCCTGAGATCTGTTCTCCTTTGAAAGCTGCCCGTCAGGGTGGTTCCTGCACCTCAGCTGTGAATCTTTCCGTTGCTCTCATGTTCCATGTATGCGATAAGAACAAAAATCTTATCCCTCACATGCATTCACATATACGTGTACATGTGTGTATGCATGTACACACACACACATTCTTTTTTTGTTTCTATTTTTATTTCTCCAGTGGCTCCAACATTATTTTGTAGGAGACACTGGATGACCTCCATTACATCAAGCTCAAAAGGTTAAGGATGTTTTTAGAAATATTCCTCATTTCTAAATATCTCATCATGTGTCTCACTTATTAATTTATCTGAAGCGTTCTTGACAGACTTATGCTGTGTTTTTCATTCTTTTAAGTTACCCGCTGGTTAGTTCATACTTTGTGGGCTTGTGTGTGAGAGGGGGATGTAGACATTTGTGTTCAGAACATGGTTTATGCAGAAGTGGTCCAGGGTACCATGGTGCCTACGACTGGGTTTTCCTGGACATCATATAACTGCCATACACAACTATTATACACCATGAAACTCGCACTGGCGAAGTGTAGACATTGAGTAGGTCTCTTCCAGAGCTTCCTGTGTGGGGTACATTGGAAGCTGTAAGATTACTAAGAGCTGGCAAACTGGGTCATTAAATCACAGTGTTCTAGGAGATAAGTCTACGTGGAGAATATTTGGTTTGTAGCATGTTTTTGGAGTGAGACCATCTGAAAAGTGCTCATCAAAGGCAGAGCCCTGGCTTTGACTCTCTGCAGAGCCTCAGTAGAGGTTGAATGAATGATGCCAATGGTTTTGCCGTTGGAGACGAAGACTAGACAGATAGTCTGTGCATTTTCACCATGTCTAGGCCAGGGGCAGGATCCAGGTTTCCCAGGGAGGCCTCTTAAGGAAAAAAGTACAAAATTATGAATACAAAATTAGGTATGAGGGTGACTGTTTAATACGAGAAAGGAAATCATAACAAACCATAAATCTTAAAAAGCTGAAAAACATGCCAAAATCCAGAAAAATAGCATATTATTAATTAGTTGCCTGACACAGCTGTTTTTCTACATGTTCTAGCTGCATAGAAAGATGATTCCATCATTCCTCTAGCCCAGGTGGTGGGAGGTGGTCCTTTATTTCTGATGGTCGAGAGTCCATAAAACATGTGACTTCGCACACAACTCGACAAGCCCTTATCAAACCTGGGCCACGGGGCCCCTTCTGCTGCCTGTTTCATGGGGAGGGGAGCCCTGAGGGAGGTGGAGGTGGGAAGAGCCAGCAGGCTTCCCAGCCCCAGTGGGCGTGTGTACTTCTGCAAATTGTAGGCGGCCACGTGGGCACAGGGATTCCTCCAGCTGTACAAAGGGCGGGTGTAAGCGAGGGGCCCGAAGCTTCATGGGTGTCATGGCAAACCCCCCTGGTTAGAGCCCTGTCTAGTAAGATAATGGTCTTAAATAATAGTTGATATTTCAGTACTAATGTTTCATTTTGTTTTTTGATTAAAATTTCAAGGGGACCTCAAAGCTAAGCTCCTTTTGAACTCCTGTAAGAAACTTTTTTTGCATTTCCTGAGAAGCATGGTCTTGTAATGATTTCATTATGGAGGAATAGGGACACCTTGCCCATGTGGTTGTTGTGTAAATAAGCACAAATTGTTACGTAATTTAATTTTTATAAAATTATAAAATAATTATAAATAAAAATAATAAAATTATAAAACTAATTTTTTATAAAAAATTTAACTTGCTAAATTAAATATTTTTTTAAACTCTTGGTTTTAAAAAACATTCTCACTCTCTTGAGCCTATCTTTTCGAGTGAGAATAAAGTCTCAGTTCCTTGTGTCTTCTTCCCTGAATGGGATATATACACTTATATGAGAAGGAATAGGCTCAAAAACATTAAATATGAGGAAAATGCTCTGTGAACATCAGGGAGAAAGCCCAGTGTGAGTTTCCCCAGTTTTGAGAAACCCTATGTTTCTAGACAGCTCTGCGTCTGTGGCAGGGTGTGGTCATTTGTCTCTGCTTTTCTGTTATGTGTTGTGAATGGGAGAAAAATAGGATTAAAGAACTTGATACCCCTCCTTGAGCCCATGGGTAGAACTTATCTTTCAAAGATAAATTATGAACTTTTGACCTTAGGTAACAGAAATATGCTTGCAAAGTTTAACATTTAAAAAAGTAAATTGTAGTTTTACCAAGCACATCTAAACTCGTGTACTGGCTGTCTTAAATCTGGCATTTTTTTTTAAAGACCGCCCTCTTTCCTCTCTTGTACATGGTTTTAGGCTGTCGCTTCCTCCCTGAAAGTGATGGCTCTGCAAATTTTAAGCATGATGAATTGGCTTTTAAAGAAAGACATTACTACTTTCTTTTTTGGCCAAGTTTGGAATTTTTATGAGATATTTAGATAATGTGTATAAAACTTCAGTGCCACGCTTTCCTAAGAAACTTCCTGGTTCACAAACAGTTAAGGTCCTGTGGGTACCAACGATTCCATCACTCGGGCATCTTTCTGCCCTGTGTTCTCAGTCCTGGACTGAGGGTCCCTGCTCGTGGGTGCTGCGTTAGCTCTGCGTTGCTGGGAATGACACCGTTTCACGGCTCAGTCCCCGCACACACGGGCTCTCTCTCCCTGGAGCACTCTCTCTTCCTTCCCTCCTAGCCATGGCCTACAGCACCACAGATTCCTGTTTAAACTGAAGACATCCTGTCGCAAGGAGGAGCCCACCTTCCCTGGTGGGAGCCTCATGTGGGCTGACCTGGTACATCCACTCAGTCGCACACGGGGTCCTGCGTATGTGGATATTCAGTCTCCCGCTGTTCAGGGACACTCCCTGTGTTCTAGTGCTTTCTCTCCTCTCCTATTGTAAGTTACTTCCACAGAAAGATCCCATCCCACAATTTTGTAACCATCACAAAACACAAACCTACTCAATTTTGATCTTCAGAGTCACTCAGTAATTTTTAGCAGCCAGTCAGACCTGCTGTTTAGATGAGCACATCCAGAACACTGGCTTGTTGACTGAGTGTGTTCCAACTTTAAGCTCATGTTTGAGTGCTGAGGAGGACAGTGCCACCGTGCAGTGCTTGAGGGACGCCTGCTCGGGCACCCACGCCCTGCAGGATGTGCCCTGGCTGGGGTTGGCTTCTCTTTGGCTGCTCCGCTGACAATTTTTCCCTCTCATCAATCAACAGATATTTATTGAGTGCTTATTGTTTTCGATGCTAGGAACAGTAGTGAACTCATCACATTCCCCACAGAAATGGGCCATCCCTCTAGGACACACCTTGAGTGTTCTACAACATTTGGACTGTGGGTTCCGGATTCCGGGGCAGGGTGGGTGGTCTGCTGCTACCATCCTGTGACACTTCTGGGATTAGAAGAGCTGTCCTGTCTCAGTCCCCATCTCCCCCCTGTAAAACCTGTTGCTCTGTCATGAGCTTGTAGTTCAAGATTTGCTGGCCAAGGCCCGGCTCTCCTGCTCCATCCCAGTGGCCGCTTCCTTCACTGAATGGAGGCAGGGGTGGTAGGTCTACACTGACAGATTCCCCCACCCTCTCCTAAGTCAGGAATCATGGAGGTGTGTGCTTGCAGCTGGGACAACAGGCATGGATGGTAAGGACCACACTGGCCATTTCATTGTTTAATTGGGCAACTGATATCTATTCCATTTTGCTTATGATGCTCTTACCTAACTTCTTTGATTTCTTCCTTGTTCAGCGAAGCTCATAACAAATATGTAAAAATTAAAACCAGAGGGAGTTTAGTAGTTAAACAAACCAGTAGTTACAACAATAGAAATTCATTCTGTCACAGTTCTGGAGGCTGGAAGTCAGAAATCAGGGTGTTGGCCAGACTGTGCTCCCTCGGAAGGCTCTAGGGAAGAATCTTCCCTCACCTCTTCCAGCTTCAGGTGGCTGCCAGCGGTCCTTGCTCTCCTTGGCTTGTGGCGGCGTCCTTTCAGTCTCTGCCTCTGTCATCACATGGCCTTCTCTCTGTGTGTCTGTCTCTTCTTGTGTCTGTGTGTCCTCTCCTCTTGTTATAAGGTCACCATCACTGGATTTAGGACCCATCCTAATCTGATGACCTCATCCCATCTTAATTAATTACACCTGCAAAGACCCTATTTCCAAATAAGGTCACATTTTGAGGTTCCAGGAGGACATGAATTTTGGGGGGCCCTATTTAACCCACTGTAGATACCAAAGGAGAAGATTTATTATGCCTTATCCTTTGGGCAACAGCTTTGACTGAAGACTGGAGGTAGAGATGTGATCTCCTGTGAGTCACGTATGTGCTCAGGATGTTTGTACATAATAGATAAGGGTAACCAGTAGTGATTGTTGATAATAACCAACCAACAGAGTACCTTCTTGACCACAGTGACAGGAAGGACCTGATGGAGCCTCGTGGGACTTGTACCAACAGGTGTTTACTGATCAGCTGCACGGAGACTGTAACTTTACCTAGTGGGAGGGTGATACAAAAAAACCGTTCCCAAATTGCTTGTCCTCAAGAAATTTGCAATACTGTGATTCTGTGAAACATCTTGAAACAAGTTGAGGTCAGTAATGGGCGTAGCATTAGTCATCTTGAGTATGTTTCTGTTAAATTTGATGACTGACTGGCAAACTGTTCCTCCCGTTTGATGTGGGTTGGAGCGTATCGTCTTCAACCAGAATGGTAGCTGACGTCTGCTAGACCAGTTAGAGATGTCACACAGCCATGAGATTGTCCTGCAGAGGGTCCAGCGTTGACAGAACAAATGCTAATGGAGCGGTCATTGTTGGATTCGGTGATGAGGGGTGCAGGCAGCTCGACAGCGCACACAGTGACCTGAAGTCGCGGGTGGCTGCAGGGTTGCTAACTGCTGCTTGGGTAGCGCGGCCCTCTGCTTGGCCTCTCGATAACTCTGGCTCGATACTCGGAGGCAGATCTGTCCCTCATGTTGGTAGGTCCTGTCCTTTTCCTTCCTCCCACCACGAGGGGCCTCACCAACAAGTGTGTCACTGTACCCTGCAACTGGCTGCCCCTGGGGGTGCACATTGGGGGTGCCATCATCCCACAGGAGGTCAGACGCGGGGGGCAGGGCCTGTGAGGACCCAAGGTCCTGGGTGCAGGGTGCCTGGAACTCAGCCTGGAGGGGAGCTGGGGCTTAGTGGACCCCTTTCCTTAGAGTTCTAAGGGCTGTGTTGGTTAAGGACCAGTCAGGGATGATGCAGGCCTTGTAGGTTTAACTGCCTAGCCCTTTGAACTCTTCCTGGGCTTTTATATCACCGCTGGCTAAGGTGATCATCACACACAATCAGTCGTGTAGCCCAGTTGACTTCCAGTCCATTCTCCCCACGCCCATTTTTGAGGGTCTGGCGCGTCTAGGACACCCTACTGGACCTTTTGAGAAATGCAAAAGTTAGCAGGATGGATCTAGGCCTCTATGAGCGCACACGTTTAGTTGGGGAGATAAACTTGTACATCTGTCTCTTAAATGTGGGAAGCGATATAGGTTACTGGAGACTTTCAGATAACTTGTTGGGGGATCAGAGCCAAGAGGGATGCCTTGTCTGGGTGGGTTGGGGGGTGGTGGGAAGGATGAGGTGATCGGGGTTTTGTGGGGCAGGCGGCTTGTAGGTCATTTGAAGGGTGAATACAGTGCGCATCTGTGCCTGTGAGCAGTGGTTGGAAAAGTCTCCTCTCTCTGCCACGTTTGCACAGCATTTGTTAGCAGATTCGGTAGGAATAGCTGAGGAATGCTCACCTTTAGAATAATGACCAACATCATATAGTTTGACCTGTGACGTGAATTTCCAGCAACGCTAAATTAGCCTGAGAGTCCAAAACTTTTTTTTTTTTTTTTGTATTTTGTATGTACACGTTCTCCTTTGAGTTTAACTTGGATGGTTTTGCCTTTTCTCAAAATTATTAATTGGGTCTTGGTACAGGCTTTTTAGCTGTAACACCATATGCATTCCGGAAGTAGCAGGGCCCAACCATTCAAAACCCATGCAACTTGGTAACCAGAGTACCAAAAAAATCATAATAGAAAAAGGCAAAATAAGTAGTAAGGAAATAAGTAAGGAAATACTGTAGTAAATGTGGGGCTCTACATCAGGACAAAGGAGACAAGCTTGTTAGAAGGGTGTGCTGGGCTAAACGTGTCAAATCGGGAAGGAGTGTGGTACCATTGCTGTGAGGACTGGCCCCCAGCCCTGCTGCGTCCCCGGGTGGTGGACTTTGCCACTGGGGGCCCTCATGCCTGCTGTGAGACATCCCTATGCTGGAATAACTGTGTGTTGCCCACAAGATGTGCACGAGAGCCCGACCTACTTCCTTGGTTGACCAGCGGAGGATAAGCTGACCCGTGGCAGGGGTTCCAGCAGACTGACTGGAGGGCGGTTTTCTCCAACACAGTGTAGGCTGTAGGCCTTCTTTGCGTGGCTGTTTTGCTTTGCCAGTCTCGGGTCTATTTCAGTCCTTGCTTTTTCCTAGTGAAGAATGCTTCTGGGTGTTCCTCGCTCTGATGGCCTCAGTGCAGTGTTAGCGTCGGTCCTGTGTTCCTGGGAGTCTCACTTTGATGACTTGGAGACAAAGGATAATAGTTACAAAATGAGGTCTTGGTGTAGTGAGAGTTGGTTTAGGTAGCTGAAAAAGCAAAGGATATTTGACCTAATTCTTTTCAAAGATGAGTAATCCAGCCCTAAATATGTGAAAGCTCCTCTCTCTCTCCACCTCTGTCTGTCTGTCTCTCTGTGTCCGCACCCCGCCCTTGTGTGTGTGTGTGTGTGTGTGTGTCTCTGCTAACACTATAGGAGAAACTCTTTTAAAAGTTAATGAAGGAGTTCCAGTGGAACCCTATTAGATTTTCCTTCCATTAGATGCCTGCTACAGACTTTTAATGGATGTTTTAACTAGGCATTGTTATCAAAAGGACTATTGCACAAATTAAAACCAGGCCTGCAATCTGTGAAGAGAAACTGGATTTACTTTTTGCCTTTAGGTAAAAGGAGAAGAGCGGGGAGGAGGTGAATTCCACTTGGTATTTTTAGAAGTTGAATTCAGGAAAATAGCCAGTGCTTCCTAAAGCTGTGGAAACCAGCAGTCAAACATGCTGTGCAGGTGTCTCTTTTTCTAAAGCGAAGACGTTTACAGGAACCCTCAGATTTTTAGGGGCTTGTCAATGTTAATTTTAAACTATTTTATTGATATTTAAAATACCTTCTTAGCTCTTACGATACTGCATTGTGCTTTCCGTTTCTTTCCATAAACGTACAAAGCTCCATGAAGAAGAAAAGATCAAAGATCAGGACTTTTCAGGAGCTATTGATCTAGACCCGAGCCATCCCTTTACGATAACCATAAGCATACGGAAATTTTCAAACTGCTGGATTTTTGGTTTCTCACTTTATTCTGATTTATTTTATTTTAGGGAGTTTCTCCGTTTGGCTCTATAAGATTTGTTTAGTGAAACTACAGAATCTGTGTTTCAAATCTGAGAAATTCTTGTCTCATCCGGGGATGTAGCAGGGGCATAAATGTTCTTAAGTTCCCTATGAGAGTGAGCGTCCTCATTAGATAGTGACTGTCATTCAATGTCTGTCACAAAATATTCACAACCATGGCACTAGTGAACGATGGCGAGTTCTCGAATGCTGCACATTTTATGTATTGTAGAAAAAATGTTCTGTGTTTTTATACTGAGTGTTCAGATTGTTCTGAGTGTTAGACCTCAGTCAGCCCTGTCTCTGACCTCTACCAATACAGCTCTCTAGAACAAACTCAGTGTCATGGGAAGTGTCCCCCCCATGCTCTCGCCCCTTTCTATGGGCACCACTAGCTACTGAAGTATCCCTACCTTATAAGTCTGTATTCGACCAACATGAGTGTTTCAAATGTTGCTTCCCTTAAACCAGACATTTTGAAGGGAAAGTCTAACACAGAGCATTGTTAGTGGGGCATTTCCTATTAAAGATTGGATCGGTTCTCTGGGAGGAAGTCGGCTGAGATGCGTGTCTATGCAGAGCTGTCTCGCTGCACTGTCTGTGACAATGTAACTAACGTGTGTGTGTCCAGTGGCAAAGGAAGGGATAGAGGAAGGGCCGTGACTTTCCTGGGGGTCCCTCCTCACCTCAGGAAAGTGGGGGTGACATCGGGAGCCCAGATCTCTGTTCACCCCCCACGAGGCATCGTACGTTTCTGTGGTGTCAGCGCACAGACCTCGTGCATGTATGTGTGTGTGCATGTGTGAGTGTGTGTGAGAGAGAGAGAGGCATAGCCCTACCTCAGGTCCATGGAAATGCCCCAAATGCAGAGCTCTCTATCACTTGATTGCCTGGGAGCTCAGAGCACCGTTAGTGACACTGAAATCTCTGATAGCAGATTTACCTTTACGAGCTGTATTATCCAAGAATACTAAGCCATTTAGATCACGTCCGAGTCTCGGGGTTTAGAAGAGGTGATGGCTTTGGTTCTCTGTATGGGGGAAAAAAATAAAAAGGCCATGGTCTTTTTTTCTTTTAGGCACAAAGCTAGTTTAATTGAAAGAATAATTTGATTTGCTGCTGCTACAACAGAAGAGCTTGAGATGTGGCAAATTTTCTCTCCTTTCACCCAAACTCAAGAATTTAATGTTAGCAGGTGAAGTTCTGAAGGCTGCTATCAAGTACACAGAGACAATAACTGTCTTAAAAGCAGAATTTTGTCAATATTTTTTGCTGTGGGCCAAAGAACACTCACAGTAATGGAGTGCTGCGGCCCTGCTTGACGATGTTCTAGCGTGGGGCTGGAGGATTTATTCTGAGTTTGAGCCTGCAGGATTTGGGCTGTATATATGACTTCCTCATAATCTTTTTGCTCTGGCAAATGGAGGCCCCAAATACAATTTCCTGTTCAGGAAGAGCCTTTGGTGGACATTTCTACATGGGGTCGGTGAACTGGCAGAAAGTGCCTTACCTTCCAGCTTCTTTTAACTACCACATTGACCCACCGCCTACTATCCGCCTTCGCCAAATGCCAGTGTTTTCTGACAGATAAAACACGATGGGGCAGGTGCCAGCGTGGATGTTACCTTGCTTTCGGAGCCTCGGAGCCCCGCCTGCCCCGGCTCTGGAGGGCACTGTGACCTCTCCGGAGGCCCCTCCTCCCGCCTGGAGGCCCTGCCTTCCCTCCCAGGGGGCCAAGCTGCTGTGCCCTGGGTTTTAAATATGCCATTCCACCATGCTTTTGTAGAAAGTTGGTTAAATCGCAAATTGCACAACCCACAAAATCTAATGGCCTTTAAGACTTAAAACAGATGTTAGATTCAGTTGCGTGAATTGCCCTCCCCCTGAAGTTCTCTTTGAAAAGAATTATCCCCTGAAATTTCATTTTGGAAAACATCTTTTCCCTCATTCTGTTTGTGAGAACTGGTGCCTGCAATTTTAAGGCTTTTTCAGTAAAGCAGTTTTCTGGTATAGGGGTGACGCCGTTTTTGTAATTTTATTAATATTTTCCGTATTTGGTATAACTAGAGAAACAGGAGTGTGCAAGTTCTCACACACACACAGAGCAGTGCGGTGTAACGCGGCTTTGTCCTTCTTTTGAAGTGTGAAAATATCAGTGACTTTGTCATTAAAGGTGCGTGCTGCTGTGCTCATTTGAGATGTTTAGATTTCACTATTTGTTTTTACTTCCTGTTCATTTTAATGGAAAAGGGTAATAGCTAAAGGTTTTATTTATTCAGAGCCATCGTGCAGGCAAAGTGAAAGTAAATCCTGGGCTCCCTGTCGTATTTAAAAACCAGAAAAACAAAACACTGTTTTCTAAAATATAAAGATAAGGGCAGTAGTCAAATACATTTTTTTGGAGGAAATTTGGAACAATAGAAACCATCTAAAATTATTTTTTGAGGGTATATATGAAAAATATGTACAAGCTTACAGAAATTTTTGTAATACTGAAAAATAAGCATCCCCTGGATGGACAGGACTCTCATCGTGCTCACAGAGAGTGTCACAGAGTGGCTCGTCACAGGATCAGTGGCTTCAGTAATTGCATTCCAGTTCATGTGTAAACTTCTTACTTGGGTCCAACAATAATTCTGCTGGCTTTTAATGAAGACTTTTTTTTCTTCAGAAATATCATGATGAAGTTGCATGTGGAATGGGATAGAAGTGTATTAATCCCTAGGTTAGTACAGAAAGTAGTAGATTTTGGTTTGCATATTTCTTTTATGTTCTTCTTCATGTGTGTATTTCAGGCATGAATTTGGGATTGTTTAGACACTCCTTTATCATTATATATAACCCAACGGTTATTTATTACGATGAGATAGATTGAGTAATGACTAACTCAGAAATGTGGAAACTGAAAATATAAACATATTTTTGTAAATACGATTGAGAGTTAATTGGCCCATATTAATGGAAGGTTGAAGTAAAAGAAAATAGAAGATTTTAAAAAATTTTGAACCACAAATTCTAGAAAGTTATTTTTTTCTCATTTGGAATCCATTTCACACATATTATAGGAAGCTAATGTTTCAGTTAAATATGACATATATATATATATTTACTTGCCTAATTATATTTTCCTGTTAATAATTCAATCATATATTTGTCTAGTGTGTCCAACTGCACAAAGTGTTATAGTTTAATTATGTCTATAGCGTCTACATTCCTTGCTAAGTCTTGTGTGATCAAGCCAAGAATTTCTTTGTAAATGGTTAAGAAATATCAGGAGAAGCAAGGATTCAGAAATCTCTGTGTTAAGAAGCAGGTGGAGTCACAAACCAGTGGGATTAAGGATAAACCTCTTCTGTTTTTGGGGATGCATCCTTTCCAGCAGAGAGGGAACCCTCTCCGTGCCTGCAGCCTATTGAAGGCGGGGAGGAGGAGGGTCTGGTTAGAAGGCCCAATGGCTGTCATCTGCTTGTGGGCAGCTAGGGGCCCACAGTGCGGCTCTCCGGGGAACCCTCATGCCCCCATTGGCTCCTCTGCCTGCCCCTCTATTTCGCTGTTCATGGCCTCTTTAAGGGTGAAAGCTCAGTCTTTCGGGCACCTGCCTTCCCCCCTACTCCAGGTCTCCTGGGTCCCCAGGTCCTGGTTGTGCTGTCTTTGCACACCATCTCTGCAGGGCCTCCCCCACCCCACCACCATTTCCTTGGTCACTACCACTTACTGCTGGGGCAAGCCGTTCAAATACTCTCCCCCACCAAGTAGGCTTCCTGCAGCTCTTCCCATGGTGATCCCGGGAACACACACAGTGAAGGTTAAGAGTCTGGGTTCCTCACTACAACCCAGTTGTAGGTCCTTGGGAAGTTAACGTATCCTGTCTAGGCCCCCCGTTTCCCCATCTCTGAAGTGTAGGCGTGGGGTTAGAAGCAGGTTCTGTTCTGCCCTGGGCTCTACCTCCCGCTCTACCTGGGGCTCATTCCTCCCCCTCCATCCATCAGTGGTGAATCCCAGACTCCGCTTTTGCACACCCCATTCCCTCAGCCTCCACCTCAGCCGAGTGCCTGGAAGAACTTCTCTCAGCACTGAGTTCCTGCCACTCAAGAGTCTTTCCTTCTAACGCTCTTGCCAGTATCCACCTCTGTCCCCCAAGCCCCGCCATATTGCACTATGTCTGTCTTCCTTGCTAGAGCGAGGGCGGCTGGCGGTCAGAGCTGCCTTCCCTTTGCCCCTTCACTGCCCTGGGTGGTGCCCAACACAAACTAGACCTTGAGTAAACGTTTGGCGAGTGAATGAGTGGACGGACAAACCAGCCAGCCAACCAACGAATGGATCAGTCAATCCAACCAACCCTTCCACACCAAGATTCCCTCCTTCCTGGAAGCTGAAAGTATGGTCCCTCCAGAAGGACCTGCAGAGCTCTTTGGTCTTCACAGAAGGCTTTGTCACCTTAAGGTTTCAGGCTTAGCTCATCACTAGGATGTAAGTTCCTAAGAGAGCTTATGCATCTTTACATCAGAGCTGTTTCTTGAATAAATCAACCGAGCGGGGTTACTCAGGTTCCTCAGAGTTACTAGCAGTGTTGGAATAATGCATTTAGGGATGGGGGGGGAGTTCAGTGGGATTCCGTCAGTGTACTATGAGAGGACTGAACCAGACGGGCTGAGCGCCTGGCCTGGTTCTGCAGCTGATGGTGGCAGGTGGAAGACTCCTGACTGTCACTGCCATGTTTGTCTGTTAAAGGTGCCTAGAGCCGGCAATGTTTACAGGGGAAGAGCCTCTGCAGCAAGGGTGTAACAGTTAATCCAGTGGCTACAAATTCTTCAGACTAAGTTCTGTTACTGTTGTAGTCTTTTTTTATTACCTTGCTTTTACCAATGGTCTATTTTTTATTCTTTTTACTAGTAAAGTCCATTACCGAAGAAACTATTATTTTATCTTTTTAGTTTAAGAGACTATTATGGAGAAGTAACTCCTACGTTATCAAATATTTTTTTCCTCTTTATGCAATGTTCATATTATATGGAAGATTTGGAAAATATAGATAAACAAACCAAAAAACATCATTCTTGACCACCCCACCCAGATGTAGCTAATGTGAACTTTCCTATCTGAATTCCTCCGGGATTTTTTTTTGCCTGTACATATGTTTTTTTAAGCAAAAATGGGGTGATAGTAGTATTTATCAGTTTACTTTTTCACTCACTAAATGGTGAACAGCTTTTTACACACTACTTTATGCATTTTCACGACAATTTCTTTAGGTAAATTTTTTTTTGCCTTGACATCCCTTGGCCAATCTTTGGTACCTATTGCAAACCTGTCCTCAGAATATATCAACGTTAGCTTTCCATTTCCGTGCAGGGAAATGTTCACAGCCCTGAGCCATTGCCAACAGGGGTATTTTTAATTCTGTAATCTTTGCCAATTTAGTAGCTGTAAAGTAGTAAGTCCACATTATTTTAGTTTGCATTTTTTGGGTTCCAGGTGGGTGATCTTTTTTCCAGATATTTTACTGGACAAATGTATTTCTTCCTTTTTGAATTATTTTTGTCAAGTTGTTTGCTCATTTTTCTATTGCTTTGTTCATTTGTTTTCTTACTGATTTGGAAAAGCTCTAATAAGAACGTTAATTCGTCTTTCTAGTATCTCTGTTATAGCAGATGATTCCCTTTAGTTTGACATTAAAAAAATAGTTCGTGATGTTTTTGCCTTACTATCTTTAAAGATTATGCAGGTGATACATATTTATTTTAGAAAACCCGAAACAACAAAAAAAAGCCATTTAGAAATAAATGGAGCTTATTTGAAATCCCATCATCCAGAAATAACCAAAGTTGATATTCTGGTCCATATCCTTCTGGATCTTTTCCTATGCAAATATATACACATACATATTATATATGTATTTTTACCAAAGTGGTTTTTTCCTACATATTTTCTTTTATAGCCTATTTTTTTGCACAGAACATTTGCCATGTCAATATAGACCTGCTTTGTCATTTTAAGTACTTACGTAGTATCCCGTTTTATTGATTTGCACAATTTATTTGAAAAATCACCTGTTGGAAATCTACTTCTCTCTCAGTTTCACAGTTGTAAACAACTGTATAATTAATATCTTCGTATGCATATCTTGGCAATAGTGTCATCGTTTCCCTGATAAATTCTGAGAAGTAGAATGACCAGGTCAAAGGTTTGGGCGGTCTGAAGTTATCTTGGTGCGTGTACTTCCACTGGCCTTCTGGAAAGGTGTGCCCATTTCCAGTGCCACCAATGGCATGTGTTTCTCTGGGTGACGGTATTTTTTGATGTACTGAGTTGTTTTTATGTAGGTTAATGGATCCTTTCCTGAAGACTGTCTGCCTGTGAAGTAACGTTTAAAAGGTGCCTTTGAATCCTCAATATTATGTAAATATTCGGTTTTATTTTCTTCTAGTATTTTTATGGATTCTTTTTTTATATTTAAATATTTGGTATATCTGAAATTGATTTTGGTTGATGGTATGAGGTGGGCATCTAATTTTATGAATATTTTTTTCAAATAGCCAGTTTTTCCAACTCCATTTATTGAAAAATCCTTCCTTTCTACACTGAATTCTAAATGCTCTGTCATCACACACTAAGTTCTTATATATATTTGGGACTGTCTCTCAACTTTCCCTTTGATTTCAATGAGCAATGTGTCTATTCCTGACCTGTATCCCCTCTTTTAGTCACTGGGCTCTTTTTTTGTGTGTGTGTGTGTGTGTGTGTGTGAGAGGAAGATCAGCCCTGAGCTAACATCCGTTGCCAATCCTCCTCTTTTTGCCGAGAAAGATTGGCCCTGGGCTAACATCGGTGCCCATCTTCCTCTACTTTATATGGGACGCTGCCAGAGCATGGCTCAACAAGCGGTGCATCAGTGCGCTCCCGGGATCCGAACCTGTGAACCCCAGGTCACCGCAGCAGAGTGCGCACACTTAACCACTGCGCCACCTGGCCGGCCCCACGTTACTGGGCTTTTTAATACATTTTAAAATAATCTTGTAGCTCTCTATCCACCCCCATGCCCATTACTCTTCTTTTTTCAAAGAGTAATTTTTCTATTCTTCTGTATTCGATGAACTTTAGAACCATTTTTGTCAGCTTAAAAAATAATGCTTCAGGTGTTTGACTGGACTGATATTAAATTAATAAATTAATTCAGGAATACTCAGCATCTTTATAATCGTAAATTTTCCCATTCTAAAAATAAAAATGGTATATTTTCAAATTTATTCGTCTTATTTTATTTACTTCTATAAAGTTTTGTGGGTTTTTCACACAGCTCTTCATATTGTTTTTTTGTTGTTATCTCTTAGGTTATTCATTTATTTATTTTTTTCGGTTGTTGCTCTTATGAATCGAGTTACTTTTCTGCTATGTTTTAACTGGTTATTATTGGTGCATCGGGGTGCTGTTGATTTTTATATTAGCAGATGCTCCTGTTTATGTTTGCGTATAGTAGGTACAACCTAGATTTTAGTACTTTTTTATTGCTGCCTTCTCTCGTGGCGTTTCTATTTTGAAAAAACACAGTAACTCTTCGACGTTGATGAATCAATGGCAACTTCTTGGATTTTTTTTTATGTCAAATATCAGTTGAGAATGATGCCTTAAAGCATCTTCTGCGGATAAATAACCAAGGATTACAAACAACTCGAACCTTGGCGCACAGAGGCATGCTAGTCGTGGAGGCAGGAAGGAGGCTTCCCTCCGCTGGGGGAGCGTCAGGGAGACACTGGAACCCGTTAGCCTGGAAAGGGAACCATCTTCAAGGTTGTGAAGACTGGCTGTTTCAAAAGTGCAATCTTTTCAGAGTGAATTGGCAGGAAGAGGGCTTAAACATGGTGAAATCATGGGAAAGACTGTATTTGAATATTAAAAACGCTCACTAGATAAGGGTTTAGGAAGTAAGGGAGAGGATCTGATTTTTAAAAAGTATCTTAATAATGAAATTTCCTAATTCACCTGCACTCTTCAGTTTTTGGATCGCCTCTTCAGGTATCTTCCAAATGTGCCACTTTGTCGTATACTTACCAGTTTTTTCAGTGTTATCTGGTGACAGTGAATAAATCTTTAAAAACTTATAAAATCACATGGGTTTGTATTTGCAGTGTTTATTTTTGTTGCCAATGCTTAATTCCTGCTGAATAATCTAGATATCCTTGAGCCCCTGGGCCTGGGCCTATGGTAACGTCTATTGCAATATTTGTTTATTGGGTAATTTCTCATGGTCATCTGTAACCTAATGTAAAATAATTTTCTTTTTTTTCATGATTCTGTTTGGTTTTAAAAATGAAAATTAAGTCTTGGTGTGTTATATTGATACACGGTAATTTGGAATCGCGTTATGTATTTGCTCAGCTTTTATAATATGTTAGGAGTGCTTCTCTCCCTGTCACCCTGGCTTGCCCCCACCTGTGAAAAGAATGCTTACTGCTTTATGGGACTCAAGGAGGATTTAACATGATCATATATAAATAAGGCTTTCAGACATTCGTAAAAATGTATATATCTTTTTTGAAACACAGTAAAACCTCACAGTTAATTACCATCTTTATTTTTCTGGAACAGAGCTAAGACTCAGAAAGGATAAAAGGACGTTGGGCATCAAAAGTCCATGCACTGAATTCATATATTTATTCATTGACCATATCTCTAGGTCCTCACTCACCATTTAAATTTTGTTTTTCTGTTACACACAGTTCTAACATTCATGAATATCTGTTCGGCTAGGCTGCAGCAAATTAAAAGTAGCAATTGAAACAGGGGAAAGCCCATAGATAGCAGAAGACCCAATTGAAAGGGAGAAGAAAGGAAAAAAACCTACAGTAAAAGAATAAATAACATGAAAACACAGCATTGTAGGCCACTTATTGGAAAGAGAATAGTTCTTTGTCCCCTTTGTGGTCATTACTGGTTGTTCATGGTGTTTATTTCTAGTTGTGAAGAAAATTTTAATTGTGTACAATATGCTTTAAATAACATGGCAAAAGCATGTATATTTTATATAGATTTTCCAGTCTTTAAACATTTTTATAAAATTCTGTTTAAAAGGGTAAACCTTCAACTATCAAGAAAACTCAGCTTCTCCAAATGACTATCCCCTTGGTTCTAAATAGTTGTGGTTTTGCCCAACAATATATACTTTAAATCATTGATAGGATACATTCTTTATGTATTTGGGAAACGTAATTTCACACTGGTAAGCACACATTTTGCATCTGTTTTAATGTATATATATATTTTTAAGTTGAATTGGTTGGAAACTATTTGGTTCTGTTCTTCTGACACGTATATTTCCTTTCTTCCTCCTCTGCCATCTGGGGTGCCTTCTCTGATACTGCGTTTGGAAGACGATAACGCCACTGTGTTGTTTCAACATATGTGGGTCTGGCTGCATTCACGTCTGCCTGTTCACCTCCAGCTTTTCATTTTCACACTCCATGGAGCTGGTGTGCACTCCCACTGCCTCACAGATCTGTGGGAAATGGTACTTAAACGTGTGAATGTGACCACCAGGGTACATTTCGCTTAATAGGAAACAAATATGCTACATATACAGGTAACATGCTATTTACACTTACATGTAATTTTTATATTTTAACCAATCTTTTTTTTTTTCCTGATATAACTGGGGATATAAGCCAATTGTCACTTCTTAAAATGTTAACTATTTTAGATTTGATATATGATACAGTGTCTAAAAAAAAATTAGGAAAATGCTACTTGTATTTTTTAGTACCTATGTGAAGTCCAGTTTTTAACGTTTCTAAGAAATTAATTTTCATTGAAAATAACCACCTAAATTGTTTGATTTCTCCTAAACATAATGGAATTGTTGCAGCGATGCTGCAGTTACCAAAACAGAAGATAACAAATAGACCGCCTTTTTGTACGTGTGTGTATTTTGCTTCTTGTACTCAGGAGGAGACCGAACTAATGAAGAAAAATAACATTTGTACTTATGTCCTAGAAGAATGTCATAAGAACTATTTATTGCTCACTAAAGAAATTAAATTACTTAATGAGGGTGAATTATTAACTTAATTTATTAGGAATTTAATTTGGGAGCTATTTTCCTAGGGATATTGGCCGAGGCATGAACGATAACACTGTAGTGAATAAAGATACTCAAATGACTTTAAATAGGCAACTAAGTGTCTTTCAATGGAAACTGATATTTCTATGTTTTAAATAATAACAATTCTTCAAAAAAGACCTATTATCAATATAACTATGTGACCAGGAAGGAAGTATGATTTCTTTAAGCAGAGTTCATTTTCAAAAGTAGTACTGCTTATTATCGTTGCTAGGCGTTGTGTCATTACTTTATCAATTAGGTTCCATTTCTAAAGTAATTGCAGAGTTGTTTCTGGAAGCAGGGTAGCTGTTCATTGTTAATTTTGAGTCATTAAAAATCAGAAATCAGGGACTGGCCCGGTGGCGCAAGCGGTTAAGTGTGCGCGCTGCGCTGCTGCGGCCTGGGGTTCCCCGGTTTGGATCCCGGGTGCGCACCAACGCACCGCTTGTCAAGCCATGCTGTGGTGGCACCCCATATAAAGTGGAGGAAGATGGGCATGGATGTTAGCCCAGGGCCAGTCTTCCTCAGCAAAAAGAGGAGAATTGGCAGATGTTAGCTCAGGGCCGATCTTCCTCAAAAAAAAAAAAATCAGAAATCAGACTGATTAAAGTGTCCCAGGTCTGGTCATAGCAGACAAGCTGGGTCAGAGTTGTCTGAACCACATAACCCACGGTAGGTAATGTGACCCAAATTGAGTCTGCTTTCCATGGCCTTAAAGTAAGAGATGTTATCATTGCCTTTACAGGATAGTTTCTACTTTCTCCTTTTTTGAACGCAACAAGATGGGGAGAGGAGAGACTTCTTGATATCTATGTGTGAATTAGTGATTGGGATGAAAGCCAGAACGGGCAACTTAAGGACACTTCTCTGGAATCTTCTAGAAACATCGCCATGTAATCATTGTTTTAGTGATTTATGAATTAGATGGGAGAAT
Source organism: Diceros bicornis minor (assembly GCF_020826845.1). Classification (NCBI taxonomy): domain Eukaryota; kingdom Metazoa; phylum Chordata; class Mammalia; order Perissodactyla; family Rhinocerotidae; genus Diceros; species Diceros bicornis. Next base: position 63,900,886 of record NC_080755.1, read on the forward strand.
TGTGAGAAAAATCTCATTTCTTCTCTAAATAAACTGTTTTTCTGTTTGAAACTCTTGGTGATTTTAGTAATTTCCGTGATTTGTATGCAATATAGGATCTTTGGATAATTTCTAAAGCAACACGTGTAATGTAGATACAGAAACACATCAATATTGTGCATTTCACCTGCCCCGTGCCGGCATATAAACACAGCTAGTGAGGTCAATGGGGGCTTTTTTATCCTTGAAATTAAGACTTTTGTTTTACCTTTAAGCTATGGCATTACAGGTGAAGTAGTTTACTTTTGACAGACTTAGGGGGAAATGGTATTGTTTTTCAAATATCTGGATAACTTGATTTTATTGCCTATTTATCAGAAAATAATAGCGATGTGTATTCATTGCCTCAGAGACATATATGAAACACCCTGTTATGTCTGCATCCCTGATGAAAGGACCTAAGCTACTGCCTGTTGCAGTTTTAAAAAAGACAGTTAAAGAGCTTGGTCAAATTAATCTTCAATTGAGAGATCATTAATGAACTAACCTTCTTCATTGACAGATCACTCAGGATCCCAGAGAGCATGTGATTTCTTCTGTTTTGCAGTAATTCATTTGAAACATTTACCAAAACCCTTAATGTACATAGAAGCTGCTAAACTATTTTTAAGTGATGGGTCCTTTTTATGCTGTTCTAAACCATGCTTCTTTTCATCATGTGCCAAAAAGAAACACACAATTGGGTTGATGTTCCAGAATCTTGACTAGGACAAAGCCCGGGAGGTGGGCATTTAACCTAATCCTAAGAGCAAGTGCTTTCTGTGAGAAAATGTTTTTAAGGGTTATTGATTGTCTGAGTATATTTAGTAAGTTGCTGATCTGGGAAATTGTTCATTTTTAGAAAATTTAAGTTGCTTAAGAAGCTTCGTGTTAGCAGGCAAAAAAAAAGGCTGGTGTCTGTAGATAAATTAATGAAAAGCTTTGCTTTTGATTCTGGACTACTTCTGTCTGATTTAGTGTCTCTGTTGGGGAAAGCGTAATATCAGAGCACTCCCAGTCCCCGGTCGAATCTTTATATTCTCCGTTCCTCGTCCTTATGAATTCAAACTACACTCCTAACTTCAGCTACTGTATGCATGTTCTTTTGGTCACAGAACCTCAGCTACCTCCTAGCTCTGTGACCTTGGGCACGAGACTTGCCTCAGTTTCTTTGTCTGTAAAATGATAGAGGTGGTGAGGAGTAAAGATTTAAGATAGCTGATGTGCTTAGAACTGGGTCTGGCACACAGTGCTGTGGAGGTGCCGGCTGTTGCCATCATTAATGGGGGCACCTGGAGAGGTTGGTGCACAGGCATTGTCAGTGCAGGAAGAGAGGAATTCCCCAGCACGTGGAGCCGTGCTCCTGGAGGCGCTGGCCCCTGCTCAGAGGACCTGTCTGCTCTTGAACTTGAGTGCAGCACAGGCATCTGCAGCTTTATCGCCGTGTGGGAGGGCTAGTGCGGTGCTCCTTCGTCTGTGCTCCTCCACGATCACAACTCGAGTTTTGTTGGGATGAGCTGATGGAGTGCACGTGGGTCATGGGGCTGTCTGTAAGTCTTCTTCCCCCAGTGACATGTATTTTATATTGAAATACCATCTCCTGTGTGTATGAGCTGCTATCTGACACCCATAGGCACTTGTTTCAGACTTAACATCAACATCCCACATGTAATATAAGAACTGTTGCTTTCAATCAGCGCACATGTGAATTATTTGCTGTAAAGATTAGATAATGTTTATGTAAAATCATAGGTATTTCTATTCTCTATAAATATGAAGGATTTAGCGGTACCATTCTCATTAGGAAAGATGAAGACTTCTTTCTTTGGGAAAAGTGAAGATTTTTCTCCTAGAGCAGTGACTTTCAGTTAAATATATTTTCCATGGTGCTATGGTATATAAATATGTGTGTTGGTGTATTATAAACATACTTTACTACAGGTGATGCTATCTGAAGTTTTCTGTTATATTCTATTCCATTATAAAAATGCTACTAAATTGATTTCATGACCTACAAATGAGTTATAGCTCTCAGTTTGAAAAACATTGTGCTGGAGTATCCATCCAGGATTTCCCTCCACCCCTGGGCTCACAGGGAAAATCAGGAAGGATGACTCTGCCAGCCACTCATGGATGGTGATGATGATGATGGTGACAGTATCGATGTTAGTGTCAGCTACTGTTTATTCACATGTTCTTAACTTATAATTATTTTTTAATTTTAAAATAATAACTTTATTTTAAGTAAAAGAGTAAAGGTATATAAAGAAAGAATTAACGTTCATAATAAAAAATGGTTAAAGAAAGTTATTAATCTTTTCCCCCCCTCTCCATTTCCGTTCCCCCAGGGTAAGCAATGACAACAGCTTGGTTCTGTCTTCCTCACCTTTCTCTGTGTCATGCACGTGTGTGAAAACATATACTGTACGCGGGGTTTTCTTTATTTTCTAAAAAATGGAATCCATTACTGTGCAGTTTGATTTTCTCCCTTAAAACTAAGTCATGATCGTCTCTCCAGAGAGATATCTTAGTGTCTTTTTAGCTGCATCTCGTCAAGGCGTGGCTGTCCCACGTTTGTTGAGTTGTTACCTTATTGGTGGATATTCAGGTTGTTTCTGGCTGTGGGCCACCCCAAAGGATGCTGCTGGATACAGTCGTCCCTCGGTATCCGCGGGGATTGCTTCTAGGACCCTCCCCCCTCTGCAGATAAGCAAAATCCACAGATGCTCAAGTCCTTTAGCCGGCCCGCCTGTCAGCAGATGCGGAACCGCGGATGGGGCGGGGGCGACTGTATTTGCATATGCGCGCTTTATTTCAAAGCATGTATTCCGGGGTATTGCGGGGTCAAAGAGTTTGTGTGGTTTTAATTGCCAAATTGCTTTCCCGAGAGGCGTCACCGACGTCAACTTGTTGAGCCAGTAGATGTCCCAGGCGCTGTGCGAGCCCTTTCTACTTATGCCCTCAGGCCTCAGCCAACTCGGTGCTTCGAGGCAGTTATCAGCCCATTCATTCAGGCCGAGTCCTGTGTGTGAAGGACTGAATGAATGGGTGAATGCCCAGTGAGGGCAGGCGTGGCTTCCCGGGAGTCTTGCTGTGTTCCAGCCCAGCTTCTTAGCCTGCTGCCGCTTCTCCTGTTTCCTTGGCTGTCGGTCGTTAGGGTATGAACTCATTCTAACAATAAACATTCGTCTGTGTCTTCGACGAGTTAAAAGCTTCGCCTGCTTTTGCGTTCGCCGGTCTTGGGCCTCAGCTCTAGGAGAGTGCTCACTGGATTTGTCTTGTGTTAGAATGAGTTGAGTGTGCCCACGTCACATCCTGCCTTTAAGTTCTGCGAAGACAAAGACCTTCTCTTCATCTTGTGTCCCCGCAGTGAGTAGCCTGGTGCCAAGTAGCTGAGGTGCAGTAAATGGCTCTGGAATATGCAGACGAATCTCTGTGTCCGTGTTTGCGGACAAAGTCCTCTTTTTCCTTCCGTTTTCTCATACCTCATTACTGTGCATAAAGTTCACACTGTCTGTCCTGAAATGGAGCAACACCCCAGCTGCTGATTCCCGATCTGTGAGGGTTTACAGAGGAGGTGGTGGGAGAGGGCTTTTCGCTGAGCTTCCGTGGATGCTCCTCAGTTGTGCCTTTGTGGCTCCATCATTTGACACTGACCTGAAGCAATCCCGTTCACTGAACGCCCAGGTACCAGACGCAAACTCATGGTTATAATACTTGCATGCGCCCGGGAAGCCTTAATTTCCCAAGTTTAAAGGGACCCACAGGCAGTTTGACTTTAGGTGATTTGTTAGTTTTATGCTTATGGTCTCTACATTACCTCTAATGTCAAAGGAAAATGGATTAAAATCACTCAATCCATTCAAAGTGTGGTCCCTTCTCCTGGTTGCCAGTCTCGCTCTGGGTCTTAGTTTCCCCTCTCTCTCTAACCTCACTTTTCAGCCAGCCTCGGAAGCCTCCTTCCTGGAGGTCCTTAGCCTGCTGAGTTGCTTAGGTGATGGACATTGCAACCCAACTTGATAATTTGGGGTGTGAGGGATGTAGAGGACTGTGTCAGACAGAATGGAATGTGCAGTAACAAACAACCCCAACTCTTTGTGACTTCAGGTACTGAGGGTTGCTTTCCCACTCATGCTCCATGACCATCTCCACGTAAGCGGGGTGTCATCCCCACTCAGGCTTCCACCATCTAGACCATTGCTGGTCACTGTGGCAGGACATGGTGGGTGGCATGTACACTGGCTCCAAAGGCTCCCCCCGAAGTGACAGTGTCATTTCTGTTCCCATTTCCTTGGCCACATCTGCTCTCAAGGAGGCAGGGAAGTACAGTTCTGCAATGTGCTTGGAAGAAAAGAATCTGAATATTGGCAAACAACCCTAATGCCTGCTACAGGGGCCAAGTAGAAGATGGAGGGAGCAAGGAGAGAGGAAAGAGCGGCATATTCTTTGACTGTAAGTAAGAAAACTGTATCTCTTAAGAGATTAGCTAACTAATTCTGCCAAAAAAGAAGTTCCAAAAATGCTTTGATTAATGGCAACATCATTGTAACAAATTTATGGCTTCCCAGGGTGATTCCTTTGAAGGACAAGAGTCATCTCTCTACAGAAAGAAGTTCTATAAAGATCTTCGGAATACTTGTCAGCTCATACTGGCGTCTGTAATACATGGCCTGACCCAGGCACCCATTACCATAAACTCTACCACAGACAGACATCCAGAGGTGAAAACACCTGAGTACTTCAATGCAGCTGTGGAGAGAGAGCACAGAAACCGCCTCTAGCAGGCGGCTGCCACCGAAGCGGACATGTGCCTTCCGGCTTTCCGGAAAGCTGGGAGGCCTGTCTTTGGCTTTCTTCAAGGCTTCTGGTTCTTTCTATCCTTATTGAAAACACAATTTCTCATTTCATGGTTACATAATGTATTCACTTCTTAAATGTAACTGATAAGGGGAAGTCACAGTGCACTTCTAACAGCTGCAGGATCTTTTGCTGAAATGAAAAGACTTGCTTTCGAGGGTTTGAAATCAAATAGAAGTTTTGATGTGGGGGGAGCATGTTCATTTCCATATAGGATAATTTCACAGATTGACTTGATAATAATGTGTAATAAACAAGCAGATAAATGGCTACAGCTCACATGGGTTTGGTCATCATTCAGACCAAGCCCTTGAGGCTTTGGTATTGCGAAGGAAGAGCTGAGGTGGACTGGCCTATATTCTCTAGAGGAGGTGTGGCTTGTGCCTTGCGTGATTTCAGGGTGCAGGGTGAGGCTGCTGGTCCTGAGGAGATGGTAGCCTCTCTGATCCAGTTGAGAGATGCAAAACTGGGTCTTTAAGGCTTTTGTTTTTTAGAGAGAACTTAGAACACTGAAATAAGAGTGCAGTAAAACAAACCTCTCTGATTTCTCCGAAAACATTTATTTGGCCCCTGAAAGTTTACCAGAAGATTCTGGCCACCATCTCAAGAAAAGTGCCTTCTCCTTTTGTTGTACTGTAAAAAAAAAAAAAAAAAAAGGCAGAAATGGTGAAGTAAGGTAAGAGCATTGTACTGCACGATGTTGAGTCATATGAAAGACAGTCCTCTATGCTTTTCTATACTCTTTCTTTTATCCATTCAACAACTATTTATTGAGTGCCTACTGCATGCCAAGCATTATTATAGGTTCTGTACAAGCTGTGGTCTGTACAGACATAGTGATGTAACTTCTAAGCTTATGATACAAACATCACTTGTCAATTTGTCTCTTGGCTAGGACTATCTGGTTTGACCTTTTGAAGGGAGAAAGTATTAACTCTCTTTAAAATACATTTGGATTAGGCATCTATTCGGCCTCAAGATTGGTCCTGTTACCATAAAAGTGAATGTGTCTTCACATTGGGTGGAAGCAAAGCCCTTCTGTCCCCAAGTGCCCACACTCCCCAGCGTCCACGCCTCTGTGTATGCTGCTCCCTCTTCTTGGCGTCTTCTGCTCTTCTCTACCTTTGGAAATCCTTTTTGACCTCCCAGGGAAGCTCAGTTTTTTCCCCTCGAGAAGCCCTTCTATCACCCCTCCTCCTCCTGGGAAGCGGAAGCTCTTCCTTCGTGGTGCGCCCAGCACCGTTCATACCACTGGTCCAGCGCATCACTGACTCCCGCCTCCATCACTGTCTCCTTGTTCACTGTCTGGGCCTTGCCTAGTGCTTCTGGCCTTCTTCCAGAGACTCAAGAATGTTTTCAGGTTGGAGTGGGTTTTAAGGGTCATCTGCTGCAACCCTGCCCTTTTCATAGACGAGGAAATGGAGACTCAGGGTAGCTTGTGGACCTCGTTCCTGGTTTCCCAGCGACGCCTGTTGCAGAATTTAGACAAGAGTCCAGTTTTCTGACTACCAGTCTAGTGCTTTTTATGTTACACCATGCTGCCTCTATAATCAATCTGTGTGTACTTCAGGAAGCTGTATATTCTTCAGTATGTGGGTTCATTAAATATTTGAGTAAGTATCTTACTTGTGGTCATATTTTTTTTTTTAAATAAAGAGCATGAAATCATTTGTCAAGAATGTAATCTATCAAACTAACATTACTTCTGTGTCAAAATCAGATTCGTCTTTTATCACTTTGACTTACCCTCCTTCTGGAGACTAGAAGGTGTTGTAAGTGTGGGATCTACCTGGATTTCCATTCCTGTTACTGCCATTTTAATCTCCAGTCTCCTTTCTTCTTTCTTACTCTCTTAGAGAGATCCACCCTTTTGTTTTGTGTTAAAATCAATATAAATAAGTTATTAATAATCAATATATTCTTCTGACACCTTGTTGTGTATTTTATAAGTCCTTTTTCTTGCAAGCAAATGTTAGCATTCCTAATTCTTAATATAGTGAAATAAATCTAAATGGGTATTAATCAGTTAAGGAAATGGTTTGCTGCAGTTATGGTACCAAGAGACAGTAATTGTATCCAATACCTCTATGGTTCTTGTTTGCATCTTGGCAATTAAACCATAGAGATTGTGGTTTTTGTTTGTTGTGGTGTTTGGATCAACATTCCTACAGATACAGTAATTCAGTGTGAAGGAAAATCAGTGTTTTTCTGAGCTGATTTGCATATGCATGTCAGATCTAGGTATGGTATTGAGAAAAATAAAATGACCTTTTACCAAGTTTTTGATTCTGGAAGATTCTGTGTTTTGAATTTGGAGGGGAGGGGGCTGCAGAGGAAAAAAGAAGAAGCCATTGTTGATTTATACCAGGATGCTAGCAACAGTCAAGAACCTAAGATGCTTTTCAGCTATAATTGTATCTTTGCTCAAGGCTACTGTAGTTATACCACATGCAATTCCATCGCCAGTCAACGCACAGTTTCAAGGACCTTAGCTGATACTAACCCTAGAATGTTCCCAACTGTCCGCTGTGTTTCTTCTCTTGTTGTCAAGTGCAGTGTTATTTTATACACTGGTGATGTTGCATCACAAGATTACATAATATCACTCATTTATAGGATTATAAGACAGTAATCAGAAATGTGTTAAAAACTTATCTAGCTATCCTCTCCAGGTCCCTGCTTTTCTTTATGATTATTTTCCAAAAAGAGATTGAAAACAAAATGTCATCCAGTCAACATGTTTGTGAAGAGTGTATTCCTGAAATGGATAGTTTACCCCTAACAGGAAGAGTAAAATATACTACAGAAACTTTCAGCTGGCTTCTATCAAAATAATTATCTTAGCAATTATCTCTGCCATTCAGTTAACTTTTGCACGCGGATGGTGTTTCTGTGCCTTTGTGTGCATCAACCTCGTGCTTAGAGTTCTCCCAGGGACTATTATACTAACGGATTTTTGTTGTTGTTTTTTTAGTATACAGAAAAGAAGAACGAGAAAGGGCTATTTAAAAGGAATTGCCCTCTGATACATAGGTAGCTAGTCAGCTCTTTGGAGATGGAGGTGGCTGCCTGCACTGTGAGGTGGGTTCTTTTTGCAGGGTCCCCTGAGCACTGATCAGGAAGGATCACCGTACCTGGTCCAAGCTCAAGGCCAGCCAACATTGCTAAGGGAAGGAACTAAATAGATGCTGGATCTTAGAAATAAATCGGGATAAGCTCATCAGGACATGCATACTTAAATGTCTTTTAAAATGTTTCATTCCTAAACTTGAGTCACAAGTCAGTTTTTTTGTATTTTTGAAATCGAGGGGCAAACATATCCAGTTATGAACTCTTCAGGCATCTTTTGCTCAATTATACTTCCTAGATGTGCCGTACATAGCAAAATAAATGGGTATTTCCTATTTCTTCTTCTTTTTTTTTCTCAATTTTTCTTTTATTTTCTTATTTTTCGGAAGAGTTCTTATTTTTTGGAAGAAATGTTACTAAAAGAGGTTTATTTATTTAAACGAATATGTTCAATGTGCTTCTGTCTTAAAATATTTTTAATTTAATGGA